>NC_060911.1:8661211-8963711 GCF_014805685.1 Silurus meridionalis | reverse complement strand
CAGCTTATTAATCCTCTTGGATACCACAAGGAAAATACACTTTAGGTCTCTGCTGTAAAAAAAAAGCACTTATATAGCAAAAAAATGTTTATGTAGTTTAAACAAAACATATAAGTTAGTATATTTGTAAGTAATGTGGCAACATCGTTCTGTCATCTCTATCATTATCACAGTGTAATCAACATAAGATAATAGGTAATATTGCATAAGTGACGGTCAGCACTATTGCCTTTCTTTGTACACATTATCAAAGTCACAATATCCATTAATTTTCACACAGGTGTCACAGAATAGAGAGACAATTCAATGGACATTGTACTGACACAAGGTGCCTAGCTATGGTAGGTCACTGCTTAATCATTGTGAAGTAACTCTTCCAGAACTTTTCCCAGCCGCGTAGCTAAAATGTTAGAGCGAAGTTTATAGCCACTGCATGGTAAGAACAAAGATCTCCAGGATTTTTTAAACCAGTGGGAACTACATTCTGACAATATCCTACTAGTCAAGGGCCACAAGCCCCTATTTAAAATAGTGTTAAGTCCTTACTTAATAACAAAATAAAATTCTCATGCAAGTCCATGTCCTTCCACATTCTATGTTCTTTGCAGATCTTCTAGGGTTATTACCCCACTCATTGCTGCATCTACAGCTTGTGAAACTTTAACCAGCCTCCTAAGAATAGCTGCTCTGTTACCTTATTCTCTTAATATTCACAGGTATAAAGTACAATGGGCTCTTTTGCTAAATTCACCCGGCTCCAATAAAATGTCACTAGTCTCAAGCCATAAGTTGTAGATAAAAAAAGTTTTTCTTAAGTCTTTTTCTTGAGGCATGAAAAAATTAAGGTGTATCCATTTGGTCCACATTCTGGATATTACTTCTGCCTCTTTTACCTTATAACCCAGAAGTTATATAACAGTTACATTATTTAATTATATTTTTTTAATTATTGGGGCAATTCCATTGTGGCTAACCAAATGCTTCTTAGGCAAAAAAGATCAGTCCATTCCTTGGTCCAGTCAACAACACTTTACTGTGACACATCATTACTGTGACGATACAATATGTCTATTCTTTTCTGCCTTATTTTGTAAAGCCTTGTTTTCTTTCTACGATCTCTGGACATTCGAGGCTGCAATGTCCTCCATGACACAACAGAACAGAGTAAGCTTAACTAAAGAAACATGCAGCCAATAAGGACTGAAGGAACTTCAGATTTGTTGTTTTGTAAAAAGTTATTGTAAATTATACACTCCTTTATCCTCAAAGCAGACCTCACTCATTAGTTACTTTAGTAAGTAAATTATGGCGTGCCGCAAGGTTCAGTTCTAGGACCCCTGCTCTTCACAATATACATGCTTCCGTTAGGAAATATTATTAGAAGGCATGGAATTAGCTTCCATTGTTATGCTGATGATACTCAGCTATATATTTCATCTAAACCAGGCGATACAGCTCAATTAACCCGGATGACTGAGTGTGTTAAGGAACTAAGAGATTGGATGACCCATAACTTTCTACTTTTAAATTCTGATAAGACTGAGATTTTGCTCATCGGCCCAAAAACTGGTATACAGACGCTCCAGCATCTCAACCTGCACTTAGACGGATGTTCTGTAACCACTAGTTCAACGGTAAAAGACCTGGGTGTTATTTTAGACAGCGACTTGTCTTTCAAAAATCACATCAATCAGGTTACAAAACAGCCTTCTTTCACCTTAGAAATATTTCTAAGCTAAGAAATATGTTGTCTATATCCGATGCAGAGAAGCTCGTCCATGCGTTTATGACCTCCAGAATAGACTACTGTAATGCGTTACTAGGTGGATGTCCTGCTTCATTAATAAACAAGCTTCAGTTAGTCCAGAATGCAGCAGCCAGAGTTCTTACAAGGTCAAAAAAATATGATCACATAACCCCGATCTTATCGTCCCTACATTGGCTTCCTGTTAAGTTTCGAATAGACTACAAACTATTACTTCTCACTTATAAAGCACTAAATGGTTTGGCTCCGTGTATCTATCCAGTCTTTTAACACGCTACAATCCGCCACGCTCCTGAGATCTCAAAACTCTGGGCTTCTAGTAGTTCCTAGAATAGCAAAGTCCACTAAAGGTGGTAGAGCATTTTCACATTTAGCTCCTAAACTCTGGAATAGTCTTCCTGACGGTGTTCGGGGCTCAGACACACTCACCCAATTTAAGTGTAGATTAAAACGTATCTTTTAGCAAAGCCTACACATAACACACATCACATCATAACCTTGTGCTCCAGAACATCTGATCACATGCACATTATCAACTTGTGCTGTTAATATCATGAACAGCAGCTACGCTAATTCCTCTCCACTGCTTCTCTTTCTCTCCCCATCCCGAGGCATCCTGAGGTTGCTCCAGCTCAGTCACCTCCCACCTCGTGATGATTACGGACCTTTAAAGTAGATGCCGAACTCACAAACATCCTGAACCATCTAGAGACGTACCAGTGCCATTTGGATCCCGCTACATGTGTGGAGTTTTGACATTGGACCTCCTGGAGTGTTTAAAGGCTCTGGCATGGAGAAGCTGATGCTGGATCTGTGGTGATCACAAATGCTGAGCTTATAAAACTCGGAGCTACTAACCATATAGACTGTATAAGACTGCAGAAAGAACATTACTTATAATCTTATACTCCAGTGCTCATGTTAGTTCTCACTCTCCAGTGTTCTGTATTGTTGAAAGATTTATGATCAAACTCTTGATGTCACCCAGATGAGGATGGGTTCCCCTTTTGAGTCTGGTTCCTCTCAAGGTTTCTTCCTCATAACATCTAAGGGAGTTTTTCCTTGCCACAGTCGCCACGGCTTGCTCATCAGGGACAAATGCACACCATTCACCATCACTGTTGATTTGTGTAAAGCTGCTTTGAGACAATGTCTGTTGTGAAAAGCGCTATACAAATAAACTTGACTTGACTTGACTTGACTTTATGGCTTTTAAGAGACTTTTTAGAAGTTTTGGAAGTTATCACTGATTTTTACCACTTTTATGTTTTTAGTCACATTTAGAAATTGTTATAGACTTTTATAGATATTATAGTCTTTGCCGACTGGCCCACAGTAATGACAGAGACACTTGGAAAAAACAACCCTACTTTCCACATCATCATATCCAAACATCACACGTTCCTTCTCTGCTGGTTTTGCTTGTTTGTTTTTTGCATCAATCTTTTTCGTTCCTTTTCCTTTTTACAGATCTGGTCTGTTGCTCTTACTACAGAATCTGCAATGATACAGGGAATCTATATAATCAGAAGTGTTGACCTGTGTATTAATTACAGCATCATCAGTTTCCTGCTCTCTATTATTCTAATGTGAACTCACCTCAGCCTGTACAGCAATGTCCGTGGTAACTGTTTTACTATAAGGCTGGGTACAAACGCAATTATCTTTTTTTATTGCTTTTAACTAGGGATGTAGTTACACAAGCAGATGTAAGATATACATTTTATATAAATAAACATATCCCTATGAATGTATTGCTAATGAGTAGTACAGAGGTGATAGGGGCAAGCAAAAAACTAGTAAAGAGGAAACAAAGAAACCTAAACTTGAAAGGTACACTAGACAGCACAATTGCAAATGATTATCTTATAATATATAATTGTGTTCTATATATAATTGCAGTTGAGTAACCAGGAAATTCATTAGCATTTTAACAAGAAGTCTATTTTGCTGAAGTCATCAACTGTTAACTAATGAAGCCTTCAGTGCAAAACTAGATTGAAGCAAGTTTGGTCCGATGCCATCTTCATGGTTTTTAAGTAGGACTAACTTGTAGTCTCATGTATCATTAGGCTGTCCATGTGCAGCCATCCTTGGCAGAAGCAAGTAAGAAGAACTCGAATAGGTAAGACATCAAAATAAATCAGCCTGGTCCGGAGAACAGAATGGACCAGGATAACTGGTCTTAGGCTCAATGCCTCAACACAGCAGATCTAACTTCTTGCACCACAGGGTTCCCAGTTGTAGCTTTCACTGTTTTAGCTGTTCCTGCTCCATCTGTGGCTGGAGAGTTCACCCCGGCCACACCATCTGCCTGAGCAGGCTGTTTGAGCCCATCACTGCCCTGAGCCGAAACATTGCTTTCACCACCTTTACAATGGGAACACATTCATATAAGTTGCCCTGTTTTTCCACAGCCAGAAGACTCCATTGTGTCAGTCAATATGTTGAGTATGTAGTCAAATTGCCAATGTAGACACAAGTTGTGAAAGTCTTTGCATTATTGCACAGGATCATGCATGTGAATCGTCTCTAGGTTACGTATGTTACTTGGCGGTGCTCCCGGAAGTTTTGGAGAGAGTTCGCCGGGAAGGAGTCCGTTTTCTTTTGGTGGCACCTCAATGCCTGGGCAGACCATGGTTCACGGACCTGGTGTCTCCCTGCTCATTTTGGGTTCGAGGCTCACTCCTCTCAGAGCGTAGCGGCCTCTAAGGCCTGGTCCGCAGGAGTCCCACTCATTTGCAACTCTGCGGGCTGGTCCACCCCTCTGACCTATGTCAGGTTCTTACATCGACCTTAGAGCCACTTCTGGCTCCTCTGTCCTGCGCTCTGGATGTGTTCTCATACACTAGGCAAGGACCAGTCAGTGTGGCATGATTAGACACTCGTTCCCAAAGTCGAGTTCCTTAAAAGGGCTCCACTGCATGCACATTTTGTAGCTTCCTGGTCGTGACGTCACCCTGCTGGTGACATCGCGCTTTGCCGTTGGCCAGATTTCATACGTGATCCAGAGCTTCATCACAAGCGTTTTGACGTTCCTGAAAGGGAACTTTTAAGAGACACCCTTTGTATTGATCAGGTCAGATTAACTCTCGATTGTGATCTTATTTAACTCTGCCATAGTGAAAGAGCTCACTAACTAAAGTTTAATCTTCAATGAAAAAAGGATTCATTTGATACTATCACTTTATTTGGAAGGAGTGAGGAGAGGAAGCACATTGATAAGTGATCTATTGATTATAATACCATTTTCAGACAACTATTTGTGGAATTGGGGAAAAGCGAAATTTTTTTTCTTTATATATTTTTTTTGTCCACAATAAAAAAGGTTCCTTATTTTGAAAAATGAGGTGATCCGAAGGTCATCTAAGGTCATGCTATCACCTGTGGTGCTCCATCTTTGCCCAGTAATCATGGATGCCTGGACTCACCAGGGTATTTGTGGGTGTGTGAGAGTGTGTATAGTAGTGTGTGTTATGAGCGTTTTGTTAATAGAATCCGCTACACTGATTACCCCTCGGGTGATGGAGTCACACAAATTGAAATGAAAATGTTTGGAAAAATAACGAAACGATTGGCTTCATTGCTTTCCTCACACTACCACTTCTTTTTTTTGGAAAATTTTGGTGTGTGTGTGTGTGTGTGTGTGTGTGTGTGTGTGTGTGTGTGTGTGTGTGTGTGTTTTGGAAGCAAATGGCTAATTGGTGTTGAGTGGCAGTGTGTGAAGGACCTGTAAAAATCATGTCAGCAGTGGTGACAAACAAATATACGGTTTGACTAGAGAGAGCTTTCATGGAGCAACTCTCGCTCAGTCTAGCAGAACAGCGACGTGCTGAAATTAGCCTAGCGATCTGCATGACATAACTCACACTGAAGCTTCTATTGCCTTAGGTACAGGAAACATATATGTTACAGTGCTAGTCAGGTCTCCAATCTGATTGGTCAGTATGTATTTTTCTAAACTAGTAGCTCCAACACACGTTCATGTGCTGCAAAGTTTTTGTTAATGCACTCTCACTGTTATACGTTACCATTTCTATAGTAAAACTTTGTTCACAGAAACTTTACTGTATATTTATAGTGGATGCTATGTTAAGCATTTTTGGAAATCTTCAGTGTCAGAGTGTCAAAAGAGAGGTACAGCTACATATAAATGTCCAGCACAAGTGAGGAGCATTAGCTTTCTGCTTTTGCTCATAACATGAACAACCTTGTTTAATGCTATTAAATGTAACTATAAATGGCAAAAGAGTTGTTCAGAAATGAATGCATAAGAGGAATGAAACCTTTAATGATGTGCTGCTACTGCAAAATAATCAACTTTGCTTTACATCACACCACTATGGTGTTGATTATTTTCCTATTCCTGCTTCTCATTAAGATGACCATAGCACTTTGCTAATTTTGTTAATATCTACTAGGTCATGTAAGGTTCACTAAGATTAGACTTTGGACTGATTATCTTAGATTAGGGGTGTCGATCGCAATGGTAGTGTGGGTAGATTGCATAACATTAAAAAAATAATTATTTATTTTTGCACAAAAAGTGTGTGTACCCCTGTCTTAGATAAATAAGTTTATCTGTTAAAGTTTTCCAGTTAGCTGTAGCTTAAGTAAATTACAGTAAATTTTTGTTGTGTTTAAGCTACTTTGTCCTTATATCTTTAGTGAAAAACTAAAGATCCAAACATCAGACAACAAAAGACTCAGCTAATCTATAGTATTTGCTGTTAGCTGAAAATTGTGTCTATAATATTTGCCCCAGCTATCCCTCTAAAGCTCTGCTAAATTACTTCAGCTTATACCTTAGCTCGTGCCTGTGTATTTCAGCTTTCATTTGACAAGCCATTTGTGTGTGTGTGTGTGTGTGTGTGTGTGTGTGTGTGTGTGTGTGTGTGTGTGTGTGTGTTTTGACACAATTTGTGGTCATGTTTTTTACTACCCACTCTCCCTACCTCGTATTCCATTGCTCATTTTCCTACACTCATATCTGTCTTATGAGGTGCCTGAAACGTAGTTTTTTATGTTTACAAGCTGAAATATCAGAGTAAACTCTAACTCAATTGCAGGTATGCACAAAATAAAAGTCCTGATACTCATTAGCTAGCACAGCCAGCAAGCAACAGTAACTTTACCTCCCAACTCACAAGCGTTTGCATGCTATTAAACAACATAAAATACATTTGAATTGCCAAATATCAATATAGCTTGAAGATGAGCTACTATAACCCTATAAAATACAATTTTTAATGGCATAATTTACTGAAAAGATTCAATGTCAATGTAGTGTTCGCTGTACAGTAAATAACCATGACCTGTATGATACAGCTAGCTAGTGATCTGGCCACTGAACAATCACATCAGAACAGTGCTCTAGACTCTGCTTACAGTGATTCCTCAGTTAGCATTCTTTCGTTTGATATTGTACCACTTTAGTTAAAATTTTTTATTCATTTAAATTCCTTTTGTTGCCCCATCATCTTCTTCAAATATAATCTTTTCTTTTACCATCTCAAACTAAACATCACAGAAACATCAAAATATTTAAACATATGTAATTAACCCAACATCCAGCTCACCGACAGGCCATGCCTCCACGAATACAAACACACCCTGGAAATTCTTTCCCCGATCAACTTCACAGAACTCAGTGAAACCATGATTTTTTGAACCCATCATGAGCGTTCCACAAAGGCATTGTTTTCATTATGGGAACATTTTAGACATTTGCGGGCCAAGATCTAAGCCATGGGATCAGTGTGACCGACCGATGGCACCTACTTCAGAGTGAGCTTCAAAAACCACACGTCGTTCCATGCTAGCTAACCACGCTTAAACAAAACGCCTCCACCACCATGACTCGGCATCATGCACAAGGGTTTTTCCCACGTTTTCCCATGTAGAACCACCAAGTTTATGTTAAATTGCACTAGCCGGGTTTGGGCCTCTGGACTGGACATAAATTAAGACAAAAACACGATTAACGACAGTTTGTGCTTATGGGGGGATCAGATGGTGGAAGTACGAACCAAACCTCAACTGATGGAAAGCAGCCAAGCGTGGCCTGTGGTAGCTGAACTGGGAAAGTTTCTCTCTTGCACACACACATACATGCATATTTCTGTAATCTTTTCAGATGGAATGCCTGTGCCTTTATTATTTATCCATGTGCTAGTCGATATGATGATTAATGAAAAAGGAAGCCATGTTTCTAAACACCTTTTTGACTCTGTAGGAAAGACTGATCACCGGATAAATTTCACGCAATAACAGAGACAGTGGTGGGAATCAGAGGGCTAATGAAACTCTGGCACGATTTGTTATGAAGAACTGAAATCAACAGAATCATCTTTTCATTTCTTTCATTCCTTTTTCCCTGTATAAGGGCTTAACACTAATCAATATCGTATTACTTGGACTAAAATAAAACATCAGACAGTAATGGAGAACGTCTAAGAGTCTTAGAATAGCTGCTTATTTGAGGTTTTTCTGAAAGCAAGAAAACAAAGATGATAACATCAGAAAAAACAATTCACATTCATGAGAAAATGTGTTTTTATTATATTAGACATTATTCACAACTCCGACATGTCTTATTATAATGAAAAAAAACATTTTTATATTTTTCTTTTTACCTGTTAGCAGATTCTTACAATTAGCATAGAAAATATAGTCCCCTTTAATTTAAAATGGTGTAAAGATTTAATTGGTCTTTCAGTGATATTCATATTAATCATGATAACAGCTTTACACATCTACTTCTAGTAATTTCATTCAAACAACTCTATGGCTGCAGTCAAACACAAACACCTCTCAGGAGGTGTTACTTCAACTGATGCGGCTTGGCCATTTTATATTTTGATACACATAATTTTACAGTGATGTTGGATAAACTTGGTTATTAATGCAGGAACTTCTTGGTCTGTCCACCTCTCCCAAAAAATCAACCAAATAAATTAACTGGGATGGACTGTTGCACTTACGTGCTCTGTCTGTCTGTCTCTCTCTCTCCCTCTCTCTCTCTTTCTATCACTACCATTAATTTGTCAATCTACTGTACGTATAGCCATGCTCTTTCTCCCTGTATAAGCTGGGAGGGGCAGTAATCCACTTAAAATGCTCTTTAAGCAGCCATTTGTCATCCAGCGTGTTTCTGGCATGGCCTCAGGCAATGTTGAGGAGAGACAGATTCACATAGGAAGAGAGAGAACATTAGAGAAACAGGGAGAAAATACTAAGGAAAAAGAGGCAAGGTGAGAGATATAGAGAGAGAAATTTAAAGGCAATCAGCAAAACAAAGAAAGAGAAAGCTAACCCTGCATCATTCCCACTAACAAGAGATGAAACCGTGGTGTTGCTTGTCTTTTTTATAGTCATGGCAGAATGCTCCTAGCTATAGCTTTTAAAGATATGTAATACTTTCTTTCGGCTCAATTAGGGGTCGCCACAGCAGATCACCCGTATTTGTGATCCGCATGTTCGATTTGGCACGTTTTTATGTTGAATGCCCTTCCTAATGCAACCCTTCCCATTTATCCGGGCTTGAGACTGGCACTAAGAGTGCATTGGCTTGTGCAACCGTAATGGCTGGATTTGGTTCCCTGACCGGGAATTGAACCCGGCCACGGCAGTGAGAGCACCGAATTCTAACCACTAGACCACCAGGGAAACATAGCTTTTAAAGATATGTACTTACCACAAATTAAACAATATAGTATAGATCTTATTTACCACATTTTTACTTGTTCCATAGTTGTTTATTTTTAGATTAGCAAAGCTAGCTATGTACACCCACCAAAATGATATCTGCTATTTCCTTTTAAACTTTTTTTTTCCTTTATTAAAAACAAATCACATTAATTCAATTTCAATAACAGCAGCTCCAATAAAAGTCATTTATTTTATCTGAGAACATCTGTTTGTCAGATTTGCTGAGGATGAGGACATTTTTCAACATTGGTGCAAATGTGTAAAGATTTTACCATAACATAAGATTGCTCTCATATTTTTTAAGTAGAGGAGAAATGTCTCTAAGTTACGTATGTAACCCTAGTTCCCTGAGGGAATGAGACGCTGCATCGAAACGCTTTGGGAACGAGCCCGAGTGTTCACACTTTGAAATAATGTATAATCAGTCAAAAATTGGATGCTGGCTGTCACCGGTGGGGTGACATCACGACAAGGGGTATAAAACACATATAACGTCGAAACGCTATGGGAACGAGTGTCCAAGCACGCCAGACTGACCAGTCCCTGCCTAGTGTGTGTCTGTCAAACACAGCTAGAGGAGGACTGAGGGGCCAGGAGTGGCACTGCAGACTAGGTTATAGAACCCCACAAAGGTCAGCGGGGTGGACCAACCCGCAGTGTTACATATGTCTTGGAGAGGAACTCCAGAAGACCAAGATTTTGAGGCAGCCACACTCGGGTGGAGTGAGCTCTGACCCCAAGGGAGCGGGGAGACCAGAGGACTCATAAGAAGATGTGATAGCATCAACAATCCACCTGCTCAAAGTCTGCTTATTAGCAGGGAGGTCTCTCTAAGAGGGCCGTAGCAGACAAGCAGCTAATCAGACTTTCTCCAAGGACCCGTCCTGTGAATGTAGAGCGATTCAGATTCTCCTGGTCTGGGGCCTGGAACAGAGGGAGAGATAGAATGCCTGTGATCTTACAGGTCGTAGGACGACCAAGGGCACCTTGGGTATGCAACCCGTACGGGGGTACAGAAAGGCACTATCCATACCTGAGGTAAACTCCAGGAAGGAGGGGGCCACAGAAAGGGTCTGCAGGTCCCCTATTCTCTTAATAGTGCAGATGCCCAACAGGAAAGCAGTCTTGATTGAAATTGCCTCCAAGGCACCACCTAGGCACTCGAACCGGGGCCGCAGAGAAAGCGCGTTACAATTGGGTCTCTGCCCAGATATTGCCTGGCCATGGGGGCGTGATAAGCCGAATGCGTAGACGAGTAGACTTTTAGGGTGGACAGAGCCAACCCCTTGATTAACAGTCCCTAAAGGAAATCCAGCACTGAACCAACCGGGCTGCTTACACCACCAGCAGAACAGACGCCACCTGGCGGCATATAATCTCCTCATGGCAGAAGCTCTGAAGTGGAGAATGGTCTATACAACTTAGATGGAGAGACCAGAACCTCAGAGCTGTGCCCCCTCAGGGGCTACAGCTACAGCCTCCACAGCTCCAGACAGGAGTGAAATATGGCACCCCCGAGCTGGGAAAGGAGGTCCCTCCTCAGAGGAATCCCCCATGTAGGGTGCTCGAAGAGAGCTACCAGGTCTGCGAATCATGGTTTCTCTGCCACCTTGGAGCTACAAGGAGGAGACAGAATCCGTCCCGGGTGAGCTCTCTCCAGAACTCCTAAAGGGCATGGGGACCAAGGAAAGGTGTACAGAAGCAGCCTTGGCCACACATGAACCTATGGCATCCCGCCCCAGCGGGATGTGAATTGCTCTCAAAGAGAGTAGTTTCCCCGGGGCCCAAAGGAGCATTTGGTGCACCAGCTTGCACAGGGGGTGCGAACGCAGTCGTCCTTGATGGTTGATGTAGGAGACCACCACAGTATTGTCCGTACAGAAGTGTGAGTGGAAATGCTTTAGTTCTAGAAGCATGGCCAGAATCTCTAGGCAGTTGATGTGCCAGCATAGATGGGGCCCTTCCCACAGACCTCGGACGGAGCATTTGTGATCCCATGAGGGACGCATCCGTTGTTAGTGTTAAGCGATGACCGGGGACTACCAGCACGGGGCCTAGAGATAGGAACCAGGGCTTTCTCCAAACATCTAAGGCACGTAGGCATCGCCATGTGACCTTGATGGTGCGGATGGAGTTGCCCCTTCGTGAAAACCCATGGGTCCTGAGCCACCACTGAAGGAGTCTCATTTACAGAAGGCCAAGTGGAATCACACTGGATGCAGCTGCCATAAGCCCTAGCAGTTTCTGGAACTGCTTGACAGTGAGAGGCTGCCCTTCTCTGACCTTCCTGATGGCTGTAAGGATGGCCTCAATGCAAGCAGGAGAAAGCTGCGCGCACAAAGTAGTCGAATCCCATATGACACAGAGACAGGTGGTTCTCTGTAATGAAGAAATCACACTATTCCCGGCATTCAGCCGAAACTCCAATGCCTTCATGTGGGTGAGAACGACCTCTCAATGTCGGACCGCCAACTGCTCTGATTGAGCTAGGATCAACCAATCGATGTAGTTGAGGATGCGAATGCCCTGAAACCTCAGGGGAAACAGAGCCACATACACACATTTTGTGAAGGTACAAGGTGAAAGGGCAAGGCCAAATGGAAGAACCCGGTATTAGTAAGATTTGGCCCCGAAAGCGGACCTCAGGACTCTCCTGTGAGAAGGTAGGATGGATACATGAAAGTACGCATCCTTTAGATCTACCGTGACAAACCAGTCCTTGGATCTGATTTGAAGTACGACCTTGAGGTCTTGAAACTAAGTCTCATGAGAGAGCGGTTCAGCTGACGCAGATCTAAAATAGGACACAGCCCTCCATCCTTCTTGGGCACTATGAAGTACCGGCTGTAGAACCCGGACTCTCATTCTGATGGAGGGACCACCTTTATGGCCTCCTTCCTCAGGAGAGTGTTTACTTCCAGTTACTTCCCTCTGAGCAGCCCCATGTAAGCGGCGTTGGAGGTACCGCTGGAACGCCACCGCCTGTTTCTTATTCTCCTGAAACCTTTCGACCACCAAGCTTATAGAGTCCCCAAAGAGGCCAAAAGGGGTTAGCAGGGCATCCAGCAGTATGGCCCTGTCACTATCGGACATCTCTGACAGAGTAAGCCACAGGTGTCATTCTGTGGACACCAGGGCAGCCATAGACCGGCCATTGGCCCTAACAGTTTCTTCAGTGGCTCTGAGAGCCAGACCTGCCGTATGGCAAAGCTCATCAAAATGGCTGCCTGGGGTACCTCCCACATCCAACTCATTCAGCAGGTCAGCCTGATATGCCTGCAACACCGCCATGGTGTGCAGGGACGCAGGGACCTGCCAAAGCATAGGCTTTACCCACGAGTGCTGATGTATTGTGCAGGGCCTTCGTGGGTAATGTGGTGGTCTAAAGGGAGGAGGCAATTCCATGGCATCGCCTCATAACCATGTTCTTTCTGCTCCATAATGTGGACACCTCCGTGTGCAGATCGGGAAAAAAGGGAAGACCCTAAAACGGAGGTTGTGACACGGGTGTCAGAAAGCGCTCATCTAATGTACAAGATGAAAGCACTTTCTGCTTATGAGCCAGCCAAGTTATATCGAGCTTGGCAATAGCACGCGTTACAACCTCCGTAAGCTTCTTGGCTTTCGTATCTCAGAGCGCCCCCCTGGTCTTTGGAAGAAGAGAGACGGAGCTGCCTGTGCTTGTCGCAGGCATTGCGAGCAGGTGGGGTTGGAGATAGGGACATGCCCGTCTCGAAACTCTCTGCACCCTCCTCAAAGAGTGCCCAACTTGGGCGGAACGAGCGCAAAGACATGCACAGTGATCACAATTGGCTCTCTCGAGAACTGACTTTGCATGCTTCGCTTTTAAGCAAGGGACACACAAGCTGTGAGTATCCCCCCAATAATATAGCGGGGTCAAGAAGCGTACAGTAGAAAAGTGTGCTTCACTTTTTTGCTTGCTTTCATTTTTCCCTTTACTTTTCTTTTCTTTTTTTGACAATTAATCTGACAGACAACACAAACACACAGAGCACTTCGGGAACAAACAGAAGCTGCCGCTGCCTTCACTCGAGATGCGTTTTATACTCCTGGTCGTGACGTCACCCCGCCGGTGACCGCCAGCGTCCAATTTTTGACTGATCACACACATTATTTAAGAGTGTTAACACTCGGGCGCATTCCCAAAGTGTTTCCACACAGCTTCCACACAGCTTCCCTCCTGAAAGGGAATTTAACATTTTGAATTGTTTTTTTTTTTTAACTGAACATTTTTTTTTTTAATTCTTAGGAAATAATCAGTAGGGGTAATTGGGAGTGCCATCACACCACCCTGTGTCATTGTTTATTTTCTTGCAATAGCACAGCACCACCACGAATTACACATTTAAGAAGGCTATAAAAATGATTGTAATCATATATCGAGGTGGAAACACAAGGGAAAGAGACAAACAATACAAAACAGCACTATGCCATGAGAGGGAACAGGATAATGGCTCCCAATGTTGTTTTCATTTGCTATGTCTCTTTGCCATGAAATTGTGTTAACACTCACAGTTAACATAAACTTTTGTCGACTGTGCATTTCTGTCCCAATCATGATGGCAAAAATGGGATCTTTTAGCACTATCGACCTGAAACGTGACAAACAGTGTGCAAACTATGGCCGTTAGCGCTATTACCATTCTTCTCTCAGATAAAGAGGAGACAACATGGCCGCCCTGCCTCTGAAAGAGCTTAACAAAGACTTTCATCTTGTCTAGGTGCTGGTGCCTTTCAGCCCTCCATCTTATCCCTTCTTTTGAGCTGATAAAGATGTGTGTGGCGTTAATGGCTCATCAGAGGAACGCAAAATCGTTTTTCGTTGCTTGTTTATTGATCCAAGTCACTTTGGATTTGATGGGATTTCAAGTTTTTTTATGAAATGATCAAACACATATTGAATGCCATGGCAGCTAACGAGTGTACATTTTTCTTTTCTAATGGCTGTAATGCAGATCAAGGATTTTGGATTTACACATAAACTGGTATTGCTGTTATTATAGGGACCATCCAGTATCTTTATTTACTGGTTCTGAAAAGTCGCATCTGTGTTCTTTTTTTTTTATTTTTAATTAATGTTAGACACAGAGACTGCACATCTTTGACGCTGACAGACAGATCGATTTATTTGGGCTACTGAGGCAAACCTTTTTGACTCAAGCAAACTCTAGGAAACCATGTCCCTTTCACTGGACCCTTTCTAATAGTTATCTCGTGGCAAATCCGATTGCATTAATGAGACCTGCATGGAAACAACTGATATGCTATCTTACTGGAAAGCTACACAATGGTTTGTACATAAAAATAACACTTCTAACCTCTTTTTATAAAAACAAACAGGGTTTTATTTCTCCTTGTATACTCAAGCAGTTTCTCTCCATCATTAAGTACTCCTTTCTCACTTGCGTTTTTGGTGGTTACCAGATTTCAAAGCGTGGGAAATAAACTAGTAAATAGCAAATTGTTTGTGTGGCTGCTGAGTTTTAACTGGTGCTTTGAGGGAGCAAAACAAGCACATCTGCGTCATTGTGTGGACACGAAACTGAGCACAGCCAAGTCAACACTGTAGAGAGAGAGACACAGACAGACATACAGACAGACAGACAGACAGACAGTAGATGTAAGACAGAGACAAATCAAGACAAGAAATAGATGGTGGGACATGAAGAGAAAAAGTAAAAAGATAGAGATAGGCAGAGCAAGAAAAATAAAGAAAGAGGGAGAGAGAGAGAGAGAGAGAGAGAGAGAGAGAGAGAGAGAGAGAGAGAGAATAAAAGACTACATTATATTTGGACAAAGATAGAGATAGACAGAGTTTGCAGATACACATCCTCTGTCTTTTACTCTTGCCTGTCTTTATCCTTCTTTATCCCTTTTTTGTACATCTCTTGGTCTTGTAATTTAAGACTCTGTTTTCCTCTGAAAGTTTGTCTCTGTCTGTTTTTCGGTCCAAGTTAATCTCTTACACAGTATCAGTCTTAGTCTCTCTGGACTTAGTCTTTCTTTTCCTTTTCCTATAATTATTAGTCTTTTTCTGCATCAATCTGTTCTTGCTTCTCTATCTTCATATGTTTCTGTCTGTGTCTCCTGGTCTTTCTTTCAGTTCCCTGACTGCCTAGTTCTCCCATTTTGTTGCAAAAATTTTTTGTCCTATTTTTTGTCCATTTGTCAATTGTCACCATAAATGTCTTCTAAAAATGTGTCCACTAGTTTCACTAATTCTTGCTTCTTGTTTCTGTTTCTCTTCCATGATGTAAGTCTAGGTCTATTTGACTTAATCCATCTTTGTCTCTTCTCACATATGTCTTGTCTGTCAAGTCATCCAATGACATCCTTCTCTCTGTCTTTCTCTGCATTTGTATCTTTCTCTTTCTCTCATTCTGTCATTCTTTTGACCTGCTCCTCAGCCTATCTCCCTTTTTTGTTTTTAAACCTATCAGACCTTACAAGCTCCTCACTTGGTCTAATTACATGTCACCATATTTTGCCATTCGTGTTTCCTTTTTAACATCAGTGCCTCTAACTCTGTCCATTTCTTTCTCTCATTCTGTGTCATTCTCTCATTCTGTGTTTTATTCTCTGTAAATTCACTCTCTCCCACTGCCGGTTTCTCTTCATGTGTGTGTGTGTGTGTGTGTGTGTGTGTGTGTGTGTGTGTGTGTGTGTGTGTGTATGCATGCATGTGATGGTGCACCACAGATCTGAAAACATGCTGTCAGTGTCTCACACACATGCACACGTGCATGCTCACACTTCTTTCTTGAAGGCCTGTTCTTCATCATCTCATCTGGCAGCTCAAAGTAAACTGGAACGATCAGCTTCATCTCTCACTGTGCAGCCGACAGCACTTCGTCCCCACGGCACATTAATATCCAATACTGAATCGCCATCATACTCCTTTGCCTCTCTCTCTTTCTCTCTCTTTCTTTCTCTCTCTGTCTCTCTCTGTCTGTTTTTCTGCCTCTCTCTCCCTCCCCAGTGTGTCTTTTTTTCTTCTCCAGCTCTACCTCTGCTCCACTTGCTGTGTTGCATTGCCTACTTCAGCTTGTGCTTTGCGCTGTGCGCTCTGTGCTCCAGGCAGAGCCATTCATCAAAGTTGGCGAGTGGAAAATGCGCTTTATGAGGACGAGGGGACGAAGCATATCAATATCGGTTATTTTAATTGCGGCGCTGTAGCCGCGGCACACTCTGCCTCTCAGAGCGCTAACAACTTAAAGTGCACATGCCTCAGCGGAATATGCTACTTTTATTCTCTAAACGCTGCTTTGTGTTCAATATGGTCTACTTTTGAACAAGACCTAGAAATACAGTATGTCAACTTAGACAAAGGGATACATTGATAGATAGACAGACCGATAGATAAACTAGTTAAGACAAAAAAAGGATAACCCAGCCATTAGGGTTGCACATGCCAGTGCACTCTTAGCGCAGGTCCCAAGCCTGGATAAGTGGGGAGGTTTGCATTAGGAAGGAACTTATGCCAAATTAAATATGCGGATCACAAACCATAATTTTATACTGGATTGGTCGAGGCCTAGGTTACCAGCCATTGTTAGCCAACAGGAAAGTGGTGGAAATTGTGCTACTGCTGGCAGAAAGAGTAGAAGAGGAGGAGCAGGTGAAGAGGGCTGTGGCTAAATTAAAGGCATATGAGGAGCTGTATGAGAAGTTGAACACTAAGAAACAAGAAAAGGATTTGTAAAGATTGGCCAGGCAGAGGGACCGAGCTCGGAAGGATGTGCTGCAAGTTAGAGCAATAAAGGATGCAGATGGAAGTGTGTTGACTAGTGAGGAGAGTGTGTTGAGAAGGTGGAGGGAGTATTTTGAGCAGCTGATGAATGAGAAAAACTGGATGATGTGGAAATGGTGAAGCAGGAAGTGGATAGGATTAGTAAGGAGGAAGTGAGAGCAGCTATTAAGAGGATGAAGAGTGGAAAGTCAGTAGGACCAGATGACTTACCAGTAGAAGCATGGCGATGTTTAGGAGAGTTTACAATGGAGTTTTTAACCAGATTGTTTAACAAGATTTTGGAAGGTTAGAGGATGCCTGAGAAATGGAGAAGGAGTGTGCTGGTACCGATCTTTAAGAATAAGGGAGATGTGCAGACCTGCAGTAACTACAGGGGAATAAAGTTGATCACTCACACCATGAAGTTATGGGAAAGAGTAGTGGAAGCCAGGCTGAGAGAAGAGGTGACCATCTGTGAGCAACAGTATGGTTTTATGCCGAGGAAGAGCATTAAAGGCACATTATTTGCTTTTTAGAATGTTGATAGAGAAGTATAGAGAAGGTCAGAAGGAGTTGCATTGTGTGTTTGTGGATTTAGAGAAAGCGTACGACAGGGTGCCAAAAGAGAGGTTGTGGTATTGTAGGAGGAAGTCAGGTGTGGCAAAAAAAGTCTGTGAGGGTGGTGCAGGACATGTATGAGGACAGTGTGAAAGCAGTGAAGTGTGCAGTAGGAACGACAGACTGGTTCAAAGTGGATTTGGAATTGCATTAAGGATCTGCTCTGAGCCCTTTCCTGTTTGCAGTGGTGATGGACAGGTTGACGGACGAGGTCAGACAGGAGTCTCCATGGACTATGATGTTGTGATTTGTGGTGAGAGTAGGGAGCAGGTTGAGATGAGCCTGGAGAGGTGGAGGTATGTGCTGGAGAGAAGAGGAATGAAAGTCCATAGGAGTAAGACAGAGTACATGTGTGTGAATGAGAGGGAGGGCATTGGAGGGGTGCAGTTGCAGGGTGAAGAGGTGCTGAATGTGGAGGAGTTCATGTACCTGGGGTCAACAGTGCAAAGTAATGGAGAGTGTTAAAAAAGTGAAGAAAAGAGTGCAGGCAGGGTGGAGTGGGTGGAGAAGAGTGATAGCAGGAGTGATTTGTGATAGAAGAGTATTTGCAAGAGTGAAAGGGAAAGTTTATAGGACTGTGGTGAGACCTGCGATGTTGTATGGTTTAGAGACAGTGCCACTGAGTAAAAGACAGGAGGTAAAGCTGGAGGTAGCAGAGCTGAAGATGTGAGATTTTCATTGGAAGTGATGAGGATGGACAGGATTAGAAATTTGTTTATTAAAATGACAGGGCATGTAGGACAATTTAAAGACAAAGGCTAGATTAAGATGGTTTCGACATGTGCAGAGGAGGGACATGGGGTATATAGGCAGATGAATGCTGAGAATGGCGCCACCAGGAGGGGGAAAAGAGAAAGACCAAGAAGGAGGTCTATGGATGTGGTGAGGGAAGAAATTCAGGTAGTTGGTTTGAAGAAGGCAAATGTAGAGGACAGAGTAATATGAAGACGGATGATCCGCTGTGGTGACCCCTAATGGGAGCAGCCGAAAGAAGAAGAAGACAGAATAAATAGATAAATATACATGCATAAATGCATAAATGCATACATGCATACAGATAGATAGATAGATAGATAGATAGATAGATAGATAGATAGATAGATAGATAGATAGATAGATAGATAGATAGATAGATAGATAGATAGGCTTGTTGAAAGACTGGTTTAATAGACAGATGAGAGATAGAAAAAAATAGTACATACATACATACAGACAGATAGATGCATAGATAGACAGACATACAGACAGACATACAGGCAGACAGGAAGTCTAGTACTTGGCAGGGGATTCTGGTAGATACAACTTGTTCCATTATTGAACTGAACATACTGGACATATCGACTCTTTCCATTTTTCCTTAAGAACCAAAAGCCATTAAATTACTTTATTTTTTTTATAATAATCAGGAACCAGCAGAGAAACAACTAGTTATGGCTGTGGTTCAGTTATATGAAGTTACAGAACATTAGTCTTGGAAAAATCTTAATACATACAGTACAGTTATATACAAACATACACTGTGTCATTTTAACATGACATTAGCATCATAATAGTGAGAGAGCCGCAAGTAAATCCAACATTTTCTTCTTTTGATGAGACGTTTGCAAACAGACACAGTCAGAAATTCCACAACAAAGCAACTGTACAGGGTCACGAAGTTCATAATACACATTACAAAGCCAACCACATTAGCCAGACATACACACATACACATTTGGTAGTGTTTACAGGTCTGGCTGGTTGGAAAATGCCTCTCTCGTGTTTTTGCGAACATTTGGTTCATGTTGGAGAAACCTGCGTTGACTAATGCATCATTTCTGGACACGAGATTCGTAACGTTGCGAAAAGAGAAAATTAATATCAGCTCTTGCTGCTCAGAGGTGCAACGTGAGCTCCTCGTTTCTGGTCAAGCCATTTTTTTTCCTTCAGTCTTAGCTACTGTGGACAACAAGCCAGACATTAACACGCACAAACACACACACTGCGATGCATGCAAACCTCCACTGCTCCAGAGAAAATAATGAAGGAGGATAATAGGAGCTGTATGTATATGATGGGGACTGTTGGTGTGTAATAGGAGCTGTATGTATATGATGGGGACTGTTGGTGTGTAACAGGAGCTGTATGTATATGATAGGGCCTGTTGGTGTTTGATAGGAGCTGTATGTATATGATGGGGACTGTTGGTGTGTAATAGGAGCTTTATCTATATGATGGGACTGTTGGTGTTTGATAGGAGCTGTATGTATATGATGGGGACTGGTGGTGTTCAATAGGAGCTGTATGTATATGATGGGGACTGTTGGTGTTTAATAGGAGCTGTATGTATATGATGGGGACTGTTGGTGTGTAACAGGAGCTGTATGTAAATGATGGGGACTGTTGGTGTTTGATAGGAGCTGTATGCATATTATGGGCACTGTTGGTGTTTTATAGGAGCTGTATGTATATGATGGGGACTGTTGGTGTTTAATAGGAGCTGTATGTATATGATGGGGACTGTTGGTGTTTAATAGGAGCAGTAAGTATATGATGGGACTGTTGGTGTTTGATAGAGGTTGTTGAAGTTCGATGGCAAGTATTGGACATTGTTGGCATATTTGTCTGTGCAAGGGTTGAATAGAAGCCTTAATGGTGAATATTGGTCAATTTCTTACAGTGTGTGTTTGAAAAACATTTGATAATGTTGATGTTTGGTGATGAGTACTGGACAGTGTTTGGTAAAGTTTGGTGTGGTGATGGTGAAAATGCTAAATAAAGACAATGGAATGTGGAGAAAATAAAAAATGTGAAAATAGAGAAATAAAAAAAGCATATAGGTGACAGAAAAGAGAGAAAGATTGTGTTTGAATATGTGTGTGTGCATGTGTGTGAAAGAGAGAGAAAGAGAAAGATTGGGATTGCGGGGTGTAATTAGACTTAGTGGAGATTGGCTGCTGAGTAATCCAGATTTAATTGATTGATGGTCCCCTGAGAGTCAGTGTGTGCTGAGTGGGATGCGTGTGGGAGGAGCTTTCTTGTATTCATGCTAATGTCCTGTTTCGCTACTGTCTGAAACTCTTTTTACCTTCACGGTCTTGATCGCATTAGCCCTGCTTTTCAATACTTTTTTTTTTCAATTATAGCCCTCACACACACACACACACACACACACACACACTGCAAAACCATTGTGTAAGACCTTCCTTTCTCCCATCTGCAGTTTTCCCTTGTTTATTATTCATCCACAATCTTTGACACAGCACCAACTTTTTTCGTTGGTGATGAGGGGAAAAAAAAAAAAAAAAGAACACACAGCCAAGTTTCTTTTGACAGGCATCTCAAAATGGCACAGCGAAATTACAGGCTGCTAAACCCACTTAGAACCTGTTAATTACATTAGCAGCGCAAAGTGGTGGCGCCTGGCTTTGATTTATTGGCCTGCTAACTTGTTGTGTCACTCTGGGGATGTGGTAGGGGCGCAGAGGGACTGAGGTGTGAGGAGAGGGACTGACAAACGTGAAGAAATGGATGGATGAACAGGCATGACCCAGACAGTACCTCAGCATGGCTGTCACAACAGAGAGAGACAGAATAGGAAGATGAGAAACTTTTCAAAATCTGTTGTTTAGGAAGTGACAAGGGAGGAGAGAGAATGAATGAGAGAGAGAGAGAAAGAGAAAGATTGGGATTGCGGGTGTAATTAGACTTAGTGGAGATTGGCTGCTGAGTAATCCAGATTTAATTGATTGATGGTCCCCTGAGAGTCAGTGTGTGCTGAGTGGGATGCGTGTGGGAGGAGCTTTCTTGTATTCATGCTAATGTCCTGTTTCGCTACTGTCTGAAACTCTTTTACCTTCACGGTCTTGATCGCATTAGCCCTGCTTTTCAATACTTTTTTTTTCAATTATAGCCCTCACACACACACACACACACACACACACACTGCAAAACCATTGTGTAAGACCTTCCTTTCTCCCATCTGCAGTTTTCCTTGTTTATTATTCATCCACAATCTTTGACACAGCACCAACTTTTTCGTTGGTGATGAGGGGAAAAAAAAAAAGAACACACAGCCAAGTTTCTTTTGACAGGCATCTCAAAATGGCACAGCGAAATTACAGGCTGCTAAACCCACTTAGAACCTGTTAATTACATTAGCAGCGCAAAGTGGTGGCGCCTGGCTTTGATTTATTGGCCTGCTAACTTGTTGTGTCACTCTGGGGATGTGGTAGGGGCGCAGAGGGACTGAGGTGTGAGGAGAGGGACTGACAAACGTGAAGAAATGGATGGATGAACAGGCATGACCCAGACAGTACCTCAGCATGGCTGTCACAACAGAGAGAGACAGAATAGGAAGATGAGAAACTTTTCAAAATCTGTTGTTTAGGAAGTGACAAGGGAGGAGAGAGAATGAATGAGAGAGAGAGAGAGAGAGAGAAAGAGAAAGATTGGGATTGCGGGTGTAATTAGACTTAGTGGAGATTGGCTGCTGAGTAATCCAGATTTAATTGATTGATGGTCCCCTGAGAGTCAGTGTGTGCTGAGTGGGATGCGTGTGGGAGGAGCTTTCTTGTATTCATGCTAATGTCCTGTTTCGCTACTGTCTGAAACTCTTTTACCTTCACGGTCTTGATCGCATTAGCCCTGCTTTTCAATACTTTTTTTTTCAATTATAGCCCTCACACACACACACACACACACACACACACTGCAAAACCATTGTGTAAGACCTTCCTTTCTCCCATCTGCAGTTTTCCTTGTTTATTATTCATCCACAATCTTTGACACAGCACCAACTTTTTTCGTTGGTGATGAGGGGAAAAAAAAAAAGAACACACAGCCAAGTTTCTTTTGACAGGCATCTCAAAATGGCACAGCGAAATTACAGGCTGCTAAACCCACTTAGAACCTGTTAATTACATTAGCAGCGCAAAGTGGTGGCGCCTGGCTTTGATTTATTGGCCTGCTAACTTGTTGTGTCACTCTGGGGATGTGGTAGGGGCGCAGAGGGACTGAGGTGTGAGGAGAGGGACTGACAAACGTGAAGAAATGGATGGATGAACAGGCATGACCCAGACAGTACCTCAGCATGGCTGTCACAACAGAGAGAGACAGAATAGGAAGATGAGAAACTTTTCAAAATCTGTTGTTTAGGAAGTGACAAGGGAGGAGAGAGAATGAATGAGAGAGAGAGAGAGAAAGAGAGAGAGAGAGAAGAGGAATTCCTCACATAGAAGAAGAGACCTGCTTGAAAATGTGTTAAATAAAAAAAAATATATGAAGGTTTAGGTTGGGGTTAGCTTTGAGGGTTTCCTTTTCTAATTAAGTATTTCACAAGAAAATCAACCACCTCACTTAAATGATCACACTTGTAACAGTCAAGACTGAATAAAAATGACCCAAGAGCATGAAAAGACAAAGACCATTACATTGCCATCTATGAATAAGTTATCTTGACTAGTTATAGGAAAGCATTTAGATTCTCTGAGGCATAAGACTAAGTCAAGGTTTGAACGCAATTTCAGATCAATAACGTCACAGGACAAAATGACCACATAAAATGTTGTATGATGCTACATTGGCAGAACAGATTATAAAACGGAATTGGTAAGAGGACCACTGTTTTAGTCTTTGTCAAACCCAAAACCACAATGTTAACCAGTCCTCTCTGGTTAAAAAAAACGATAAGATCAAGGCTTTAAATAATTTGATCTGAACGAAGACACCAATATTGAAAGTTTTATCATGTCTTTAGAAATTGTTCATACTGAGGACTATCACATATAATCATTCAGATACATCACAAAAGAGAATCATGCAGGCCTTTCCTAGCTCTTGTTTTTTTTGTTTTTATCACGTGTAAGCAATTGCACATTTCTGCATACCACACATTTCCACCTTGGAAGCCCTCAGTATTTTTTCTGCTTTATCTCCTAACACACCTACATTAATCCATGTTCATCATGCAATCAGCATTCTGCACCTGCTGCTTACCTGGCCTCATGTGGACTGGGAGCTGGAGTCCAAATAAAAGTCCAAGTTTCCGCTGATCCTCGAAGACGCGCTCAGGAACTTTTTTCTATAGAGTCCTGTAAAAAATAAATAAATAAATAAATAAAAAGATTCAGCTTTTTCGATTTTTTTTTATGTTCAAAGGCATGTCACTGGGGGAAAAGTCGAAAGAAAGGAGTTGTGTGAGGTTCCCAGGAGTTTATGTTATCAGAATCAGAATCACGTTTTATTGCCAAGTGTGAGCACCAGGAATGTGTTGTGGTCTAGGTGGCTATTTATAATAACAATATATAATAAAAAAAACGCTGCAGACACAACAGTGTCACTGGCATGGCACAAAACAACACAAGAGACACAACAGCATTTCTTTAAAATACTCAATATCAGCTTAACTCTTACTATATCAAAAATAATTATATAAAGAAATGAAAATATGAAATGTTTTTATATATATTAATGAATAATGAATGCATATGTAAAGGTACAAATATAACACGGTTCCGAATTTTAATTATTTAAATGTTTTACACAAAATGAGTCATGTAAAATGTTGCAAATTTGCAAAGACGGAAACAAAAAATATTTGCCCTGCCAATTTTTAACAGAGACCAATCAAAACCATATTTGAAAATAAGTGTGCCAACCTATATTTGTGATATTGAATTCTGTGTTCATACAAGTTTTGTTAAACATAGACAAACAAACAAAAAAGCTGTTTTACATTTCTCAAGCTGTCTGTCTGCGTTAGATGACTATATGGTGCGCATGGCTGCACATTATGGACAAAGGGAACAAATCAGAAGGAATAAGAATGAATGAAAAGAAATAAGACGAAATCGTTTAATTAAACAGGCTCCAATGACTCAAGCTGTGGAACACAGTAAAAGGGAAGTCGTACGTATTCGGTAAGTAGTAGGTATGAATCTAAACGTTTTAAATACAAGCCAATTTGTTACAGGAAAAACAAGATTCTGTTAAAAATTAATATAAAAATTCAATTGAAAAAAAAACATTTCTTCTTCTTCTTCTTTTAGCTGCTTCCACAGCAGATCATCCGTCTTTATACCACCCTGTCTTCTCAATCTTTCAAATCAACTACATGCATGTCTTCCTTCACCACATCCATAAACCTCATCCTTGACATTCCTCTTTTCCTCCTGCCTGGCAGCTCCATCCTCAGCATTCTTCTGCCGATATACCCCATGTCCCTCCTCTGCACATGTCCAAACCCTCTCAATTGCACCTCCCTTACCTTGTCACTAAAACAAACTACTACCGTGGTCCCCTTTAATAAACAAATTCTCTAATTCTGTCCATCCTCGTCACTCCCAATTAAAATCTTAGCATATTTAACTCTGCCACCTCCAGCTCCACCTCCTGTCTTTTACTCAATGCCACTGTCTCTAAACCGTACAACATCACAGAGAGCAGAGAGTCATGAAGAGTTATTCAGAGATCTTGACCTGGAGATGAATAACCTGAAATGACCATCAGTTCTGTTATTCTAAGGTTAAGTTTTAATTGATGAGCACTCACCATGGAGATATGTCTGTCAAGCATGCCGAGATCCGAGCAGAAGCTGTGGTATCTGAGGAAGGGAAAGCACACTCCTTCTCCATTTCTCAGGCATCCTCTCACCTTCCAGAATCTTGTTAAACAATCTTGTTAAAAACTTCACTGCCATCCCTCCTGAACATCTCCACACTTCTACTGGTATGTCACCTGGTTAAACGGACTTTCCACTCTTCATCCTCTTAATAGATTAGATTACTGTAATGCTTTCTGGGTGTTCAAGTAAGTGCATAAATAAGTTTCAGTTACTTCAGAATGCAGCAGCAAGGGACCTCACTAGATCTAGAAAATATGACCACATCAGCCCTGTTTTAATCAGTCTACACTGGCTCCCAAATAAATCTTGCACTTTATAAAATACTTCTATTGATGTATAAAGCACTTAACAGTCTCGCGCTGCAGTATCTGAGTGAACCAATGTGAACTTATGTACCAATATGATCCTTCTGCCAACTTAGATCAAAAGGTGCAGGCTATTTGCTGGTACCTCAAATAATGAAGACTACAGCAGGGGGCAGATCTTTTTTCTAATAAAGCCCCACAGTTATGGGACAGCCTTCCAATCAGTGTTCGGGACTCAGACACAGTCTCAGTGTTCAAGTCAAGGCTGAAAACATATTTATTTAGTCAAGTCTTTTATCAGCAGATTTTTCTCAGGTAAAGGAGCAGATCTGATGGGATCATGGATATGGAGTGTTCGGTGAACTGGGATATTTGTATGCTGTCGTCCCCTCACTCTCACACGTTCACTCATGTTTGTTAATGGTGGTGTGGTGGGTCGTCTCTTATCCCAGAGATCCCTCATGTCTGTGTTACCTTCTGGCTCTCCCTTTAAGTTATACTGCCATAGCAAGTCTTGCCAGAGTCCAAACTGCACAGTGACATTAACTTTCATACAACAATAAGGACATATAATAATCCATATCCTTCTCTTCCTGTCTCTCTCTCTCTCTCTCTCTCTCTCTCTCTCTCTCTCTCTCTCTCTCTCTGTCAAGTTAAACATGCTCCTGAGGTTCCAGTTCCAGAGGTTCCCCTCTTCCCTCCTTGGATCTTCCCACTTTGTCCAAGCCTGGCTCTAGATAGTGTTGTCTTTAATTGGAGGCCACTCTGTGCAGCTGGGGATGGTTTCTCATCAACGCCTTGGGTGGTTCCATTAAATTCCAGAGTAAAAACGGGAGCTCTAAAGATAGATTTATCTGTGTAAAGCTAGCTGGCTATCTCTCCCCAGGTGTAGCGTTGTCCCTTAAGGCCCCGGTATTGCCCACTGAACCGTTGCGAGCCACTTCGGTTCTAATGGGCAAGGCTTATGCGGGTGTGTTGTAGGCATACCAGGCTGACCTGCTGCGAGAGATGGACGAGGAATTCAGCTCTGGGGCTGACGATATGAAAAAGCTACATCGCGCTACATCTTCCTCTTGAATAAGTATTTACCACTGCCATTTCCATCCTTTTAGCAAAATCTACCACCATCTGCCCTTCTACATTCTTATTCTTATTGAAGTGTGCTCTAATCAATAATCTTTTATTTCTAGGTACACCCTCCACTACTTCATCTAACTCACTCCAGATTGTGTCCTTTCTTCTCCATCTCACAACCCACTTGCAGATCCTGAGCACTGATGACATTTATCATCACCCCTTCAACTTTCAGCTTCATTTTCATCTGCCTATCAGAAACTTTCTTCACCTCCACTACACTCTTACTGTACTCTTCCTTCAGAGCCAAAAACTGCAATTATATGTACATTTTTTACTGAAATAAAGAGGCAAACTGTGTTACATTAGCAATGGGTAAATCCAAAAGAAGAAGAAGATATTATATATTTATATATATATATATATATATATATATATATATATATATATATATATATATATATAGTGCAGCACCTAATACCTAATACACACAGACTCATCCTACATTCTGATGCAGCTCACCAGTGACCTTGCTGCAGAATTTCCTTCCATCCAAATGGAAAGCTTCCAAGGAACTATATAACAAATTAAGGCCAAATAAAACACCCTTGAGGGGGTTTTATATTCATGGCTTGGCGTGCAGATCAACCCCCACTCCAGAATGTGCATCTGATTTGACCTCTACACAGCTTACAGTGAGAGGGAGTGAACCATGAACCTGAATCAGTTTTAAATGTGTCATGGATCAATAGTTTAACTGTGTTTCAAGCTCATTACTGGAAAAAATAGAATTTGGGAGCGAGAAAAAAAGTAATTATTCTTTGCATACAGATACTGTATACAAACTGCTATGAAATGTACTCCCAATCACTCAAAAAAAAACAGTGACTTCACCTTGTCATTAACCCTGGAATCCTTGTCTATCCATGGGGCCATCACTCATAACACCAGGTCAAAGGTGGATGATGACTATTCTTGTCCACTGATGAATGGAAAATAGAGAGCTTGATAGCACATTTGGGAAATGCTGTAGAAATGAATTGACTGATGTATGAAGCATAATCTGTCCCCTACTGGTCAATTCTAAATACATTTTGATGCTACATTTTGTATTAATGTGTCTGTCCCACAAGAAACCCCATCTGAGAGCTGATTCTGAATGCAATGCTTTAAACAGAAGCATAGCTTGAGTAAAGTTCATCAGATGACCCATTGATGTTGTGAGAAATCGAGCAAACATCAGTGTACAGCAGGAGTTTAACAAACAGCATCATGTCGTCATGATTTCATTTTAAAACTAGCAATAGAAAAGGTAAACTGGGGCAATAAAAAAAGGCTATCATCAATTATCGCATGTAATTTATTAAACAAAATAAGTAATACAGTGGAACCCGGTTATGTCGATGTCCTAGGGGTTTGCCAAAAAGCATCGAGATAACCGATGATTGAGATAAACGAAAATCAAAATGGCGGCAATATATTAACGTGCTTGAAATTTCTTTATGTACATGATGTGCGTTAATAAATGAGAATGTGCATGCACGTGTTTTTGAAGGTTTTTTTTACACAACAGCGTTGCCGCGATTTGTTTGATGAAGGCATGCTATAAAAATACATACAGTACATGTTTATCTGTCAGGAATCCACCTGCCACGCCCCCTTCGGCCCCGGTCAGGTGTTTTCTCGGCCGCTTTCTCTGAAGCTCCCGGCTTCAATCGCGCACATATGGTGCTCGTTTAGCATCATCACCAGCTCCTATTTAAACTTCCACACTCTCACTGTCCGTTATTGTTGGTATATGTTGGTTCACGGCGGTCGTTGTTATCGCTCATGTGTATCCCGGTACGTGCCTTCCCACCGGCACTCTCTCAACGGCTGCTCTTTTCTTCCCAAAGTGCACCGCGGATGCCCCCCGATCCTGCCGTTGTTCATTCTATGCTTTTGCTGCTCATCCCACGTTCCGCGCCGCCAAGCGCGGCTTTCGCCTCCCGTTCATCGCATAATATTTAACAACAAAAGGCATATGTGCACTAACTAACAGCAGAGATTCACCAGTATACAATACAACACCTGTAGCATCTGTAAGGCTTGATTTTTCCGCCACTTCATGAGTTCTTCTGCGGCTGCACCGAGATAACCGACGTTAAATGGCAAATTTTTCCCCCCTTGTGCTCGAGATATCAGGGTTTGGCGACATAAAAGAATCGACATAACCGATAAAAAATGCTAAGACAAAGCGAGAATTTGGTTCCACATCAAAAACGTCGACTTAATAGGGTTGTCGAGATAACCGAGGTCGAGATAAGCGTGTTCCACTGTAGTATTAACAGCAGAGCATTAATACATGAGCAATAAAATGTTTTTTCTTTTTCTTTTTTATATTTAACATTCATATTGGTACATTCATAAGATATGTTATTGCTCTAACTCTGCTGTGAAAGATCTTAAAACTGTATTAATTTATTGTGCTAGAACATTTGCATGCTAACTAATAACCCTGCTAGTTTAAACAAGCCACTTCACATTAATAAACAGGCATACTACCATAACCTCTACATTGTATTATAGAAATACACTGATAAGAAAACTACTGTATCTTCTAGAGTCACATACTGTACATTAAAATATGGCAGCTGAACTTAAATGTCCTCGTGGGAAGAATGTGAATACACAATCTGACACCTATAAGGTCAAAGAGGGGAAAATGGAACAGCTTCAAGCTAATTTAATGACTACCATGGGAAACTTGTAACAATCTCAGTCTCTGGTTTTGACCCCCTCTAATCCCCCTTTAAATTCCCATAATCCTACTGTTTAGCTACCCTACAGAGTGCAAAAGTAAAAAATAATTACAACAGCTTTACACACTTCCAGGAATGTTTTCTGTTAGCCGAGTAGAGGACGGTTAGCATGCTGAGGGCTGTAAATGTTTATAAGCCCAAAGGTCCACACCTCCAGTGGTTTGTTTTAGCACAGCAATGTTTTAATGGACTGAATGGTAGACGCACAGGTTTATTCATGCCTCAGGGAGGTTATGGATAAAACGAAGCAGTTCTGAGTCTCCTTTAGGTGATTAGAGTATGCAATTCACAAAAGGTGAGCACAATTTATGTTGCTCAAACATATTTATTTGTGACCTATTACACCCAAACAAGAACAAACAAAATGCCTAAATGAATAAAATAATAATAATTTTGAATAGACCCAAGCCTATGCTAAGCACCCTTCTCCAATACTCGTGAATGAAAATTGGTCTTTTTTCTTCTTTATGTCTAGAATGCCCTGACATTATCAAGCACATTTTAAATTAACTTTCACCCAGTCCATTGGTGTTTTTAATGTAAGAAAGAGCAAAATGTCCAAAAGGGAATATGCAGGAATAGATGGTTACGGAATGATCATGACTGATACTTTACAATTATATTGCAAGACATTGCAGCTGAAACATGATACTATTTATTTGACGCTGAAGCTAAGAATGACGCAGTGTTCTCTCCTGAACTTAGAAGTCCAGTCAAATCAAATTCAAATTCAAATTTTATTTGTCACAAGCACATTCATACAGAGTACGAGATGCAGTGAAATACTTTTTATGACTGTCCAACAGTTAAACATGAAAAATAGAAATAGAATGTAAGGATAAAAAATTCTCCTGTAAGGAGAAAAAAAAATGTGTATATATATATATATATATATATATATATATATATATATATATATATATATATATATATACACACACACACACACACACACACACACACACACACACACACACACACACATAAATTCCAGAAAGGGATGGTTGTGTATGGCAGATATCGACAGAGTACAGATGAAAGTAATTTAGTGTGATTGTCTTATATTGTGCAGAATAGTGTGGTATAAAGTGGCACTGTGCTGTGCAAGTCCAGAGTTGAAGTGACAGTTCAGAGTTAAGGTATCATATCAATAGTGCAAAAAAAGCTGTGCAGAAATAATTGTGCAGTGAAGGAAAAGAAAAGTGAGATGGGAGAGAAGTCCAGCACTAGTTCCTGGTTTAAACGATGGTGTAATTGCCAATAAACACTTAGATTTCTGTGGTTTCAATCTATGATGAAGCATCAATCAACACAATTCTAAAATGATTACATTATAATTTTATAAACTAATTAAAAACTAACCTTTTTTTACTATGGTCAGGCAACTTGTAATAGGGACATTATTAATGAACATACTGTCTAAAGCTCAGATCAGGAAATTTATTGATTTACCATTCAAAAAACTATTATCATGCATTGCTGCTATAGTCCTTGTCCTTGTGCAAACCAATATCATCTGGGTTCATTAAAGTTTTAGTATTTTAAAAAGTTGCATGCAAGGACACTTGAATTTAATGAAATTGAAAAAAAAAGTTTGTATTTATTTATTATACAAATTGTTACAATAATCATAAATCATTATGGTATTAAAGAAATAAAATTCTTGAAGTGTTTTATTCTGCATATACCAATTTTACATATACCATAGTGGTTTGTCAACAATTACAATTTATATATTTATAGTTGAAACGTCCAACATAAGGTACAAAAATAAGCTAGTGCACTTACAGTATGTTCATTAAGAAAATGGCCTTTGTTGCTCTGGTGGACAGTTACATAAAGTTCCAAAGTTCCCATTAAAATGAAATGTTGAAACAGTGAAGTGAAGGAGCAAATTATTTGTCAGTCTGCGAGGAGTAGAAATGACTAGGGGGATCCGCAGCTCTTTTATCTTGTGTATGTTTGTGACCAAGTAATGTCTACATCATTGTCAAGTGTCCAGACCAGAGTCCAATCACTAAGAATGATTCCACTCTCTTTATCTGCCCTGAACCCAACATTATTTAATTGCAGAGGTCAACAAAGTCAAATAGGGTTGCTGATTGCTGAATTGATGTATAGCTATGCCAAATGTCCTTTAAATCATGGGACTTGTAGAGTAACACAGGCATCAATGGCATATTGGCTGTTTTTGGAAGTACAATGGGAGTTGTAGAGAAATTGGACTGACTCAATATTCTGTTTGAAGGATAGAAGCCAGAATCAGCCCTCAGAGAGAGTTTGGTAGGGGACAAATTAATAAAAAATCATCAAAATAACATCAAAATCAATTTGAAGATATAATATTATTAGAATTGGCCAGTAGTGGACAAAGTATGCTTCATTTTATACCATTAGTCGTTTCATTACTACATTTACCCACTGTGCTATCAAGCCCTCTATTTTAGCTCCATCAGTGGACAAGAATCATAATTAGTCCACCTTTTGACCTTATGTTATGAGTGAAGGACCCAAGGATGGCCATAATATTATATCAACGTTTTTCAAGCAGAAGTAACACTAGCAGGGTTGTGCTACCAATCTGCAAGCATAAATTAGGCAAGAATTGCTTTTCCTCCAATCTGGAACACTAAATGAGTAAGCATGACCATTCTTTGAATCTGGTGACCCATAATCTGACTTCCAGTCTGGCAACCCAAACTGAACAAACATGGCAATGCCTCCAAACTACAAACTCAAACAGGGTCTGGCACTGCTGTCCTCCAATCTGGCAACCAAAACTAGGTTAGAAGGCCAATATCGTAACCCAAATTAGGAAAGCACACTGCCCTACTTTCAACCTGGCAACACAAATAGCAGCATGTTTGTACCCAGATACTGGAAACCATGCCAGTATTATTTCTCAAATCTGTACACCTGAACCATGCAAAAATGTCTATACCTCCAATCTAGAAATCAAAACAGGGAAGAAATGGCTGTGTTGTTCATCCATTCTGGAAATCCAAACTAAACAAGAATGAATATACCAACCTTGCAACCAAAATGGCATTACCAGGATTTCTAGAAGTCTATACTATTTTAGCACACTCATTTCTCCAATCTGGAAAGTGAAGGATTTTGAAAGTCTTATACAAAAATCCAAACTGGGTGAGAATAAACGTAGCTTATATTTAAAAACCAAAAACAGCAAGAATGGACATTCCTCCAAGATGATAACCAGAAAATGCCGATACCTCCAATCTAGAAATCCAACCCAGGGTAATATGGCTGCCAATTTGCTAACTCTTAATAATTCATTGGTGAGGTTTCATTGCTTTACCAATATAGAAGATGTGATCTAAATGTTTGTGGTTTGAATTTTAAACAATGACATCACAAACCATAGTATCCTGACATATGAGTTTGAGAAGATTGAGAATGATTAATTTAGTCTCTGACTCACAAGTGCACGTGCACACACACCATGTCCGTTTATCTGCTGTCTGGTAAACAGACAGGAAAATCAAAGCGGCGTATCTTGCAGCTTTGACACAATGAGAATGTGCAATGTGTGTCCAGGCTGCTGAATGAGTCTGGCATTGAGTCATGATCTGGCAACCGTTAGCAGTGAAAATGGCCCTTTCATTTCAGCCCTGCAGTCGTTCCGAATGAGCCGAATTTATCTGTGTCAAAAATTCTCAGGCTGTCGTTCATACTCTATCGCTTGCTCTCCCTCCATCCCAATCTTCTTCTGGACTCTCTTAAGCAGCGAATAGCAAAACCATCAGTGGCCATCAAAAGTGAGTCCTACTAATGAAGGATTTATATTATTGATGACTTCTTTTTTAAATTATTCACAGAACCTTTTCTGTGATTTTGACAGCCAGGGAATCTGTTGTCTCTGTGAGGAAAAAAGAAGTATGTAAAAACGTATTTTTACATCAACTGTAAAACAATACAGTGTAAACTGTAGGAATTAGGTTTGTTCAATTTTACATCCAAAAAAATACTTAGCTTTAATCACAGTAGACAAGTTTACACTGATTTCATGCACATAAAGACATTGATAAAATAAAAAATATACTGACGCATTAAATACACATTAAACACATGAAATATAAAAACCTCTATAAGGTAAAGGAATTTTTTTTTTTTTTCCAAATAAACATGCTATCTGGTATATGACTTCACCCGAAAACATGTTTTTATTAGGATTTTCTGTAGATATTGGCTAATAAAATAAGCTTGGAATATGTCAAAATCAAAATGCCCCAAAGAAATAAAAAAATTGCATCCTTTTTAATTAAAGGAATAACCTAAATAACCATTGTGATGTACAGTGTATCCTGCAACGATTTTAACCTTTACCATGAAGCAGCTGTGGCGCTTTGGTAAAATAAGTGAGGTGATACCAAAAAATTAAGCTGAACTAACTTTATGCATATGAACACCTTAAGATCTTTTTTGTAAACAATGTGAGTGAATGTTGACAGAATGATAGAACGCAGGAGTTCTACATTTTCCCAGGATTGTTGCTAGTACAATTGTCACTTCTCTTTTAATGTAAAAATAACACTATTTAGAAGAAGACGAACTGTGAAAGTATTGCAAATACTATACTAGTTTTTAGTCGTGTGCCTTGCTGCCAGTAGGGGGCTCTGGAGTGTCGTTCCGTACAAGGTAAACAGTTGGGAAAATACAGTGCGAACATAAGCGTGTAGTGAGGAAGGAAATATAAGTTATATTGTCATCAGGCATCAGACACTTTGGAGACATGAGTCACTGCAGCCGTGTTGGATGTGTGCGATACCATCACACATTACCAGACCGAGTTTCCGACATGCCTTCTTTCTGGGCTTGTTATTGTGGATTTCTGTGGGTTTGCAGTTCTAGTCACAAATGAAGTTTTCTCATTTTCACACGTTTATTTGATTTCAGAAACCAGCCCTCACCATAAAATCATATTTTCTGTTTTCTCTCTCTTTTAACCGCTACCGACTGAGGTCGGTGTGGTTATGGTCTCACTCTGTTCTCTTTTCTGTCCATCTTTTTTTATAAACAACCCTGATCCAATCACTGGTTTGGCTTTGCTCTTTACTTTTTTGTTTTTTAATTCTTTTAATTTTTTTTCCCCTATTTGCCGTTTTTCCAAATGTGAAACCACAGCTCTGTTGCGTGCCACAGTACAGATAAAAACATTATTATACATAAACATAAAAATACTACTACTACTACTACTACTACTACTACAACTACCACAACTAAAACTAAAACTACCATTAACACTGCTACTACTACAAATATACTTGCTATCTAAAGCAATTATTTTTCTTAAGCCAGAAAGTAAAATAGTTAATAATTTAAATGTATTATTTGCTGCCTCCCAGCTCCGGGGTCCTCAGTTCTGTCCTGAGCTCAGGTTTGTCTGTGTGTCATTCTTTTGCATGTCATTCATATATCCGATAATTTTGTCCAATTAAACCTAAGAGGCCAGCAAATTAGCTGACACAAACTAAACTATTATACTATCATAATAATACACTATTAAGGTATTATACTATAAATCTACACTTCATAATTGTTTTTTTTTTACTTTTCACAGTAAAAGCCAAGTTTGCTAGCAAGCATGCTAATGTGAGGTGAATTATCATCTTGTGTAATTAAAATAGCCATGGCTGCTAGCAAGATAGCTAAAGGGAAGCATGTTTTCTTAGAAAAGCTACCAAATATATAGCAAACTATATGTATGTATGTGATAAAAAAAGGTTGGCTAGCTATCTTAGTAACATGAGGTAAACTATATAATGTAAAATAACCTGTTATAGTGTGTCATTAAAACCAAAGGGGAAAATAAAACATGAGCTATATTTGCTACCATATGTGAGGTAAAGAATTATAGCCTGCAAAAACAAGAGCCAGATTTGCTAACAAGCTAGCTAATGTAAGGCAAACTAGTATAGTGTGTAATTTAAACCAAGAGGCAAGTCTGCTAAGTAAGCTAGTGTGAGTTTATAACAAATATATTGTTTAATTAAAGGTTAAATTAAGTGAATATATTGTATAATCATAGTTGTAATTCAGATCAAATGTATTTTAAATTCTGTCACATCCATGGTGAAATCAGGGCTACTTCCTGGGGAGAGAATGAGTCAATGAGGCCGTGTTGCAGTAGCATTGAAACTCGGAGCACGTTACATGACTGTGTCCCACTCATTATCCCAATCCCATAATGCATTTTGATGGCCGTGAACTCGTTTCCCAGGTCACCACAGATTTGTAATACCTGCAGAGAAATATCAACAATTTGTGACCTTGTACAAACCCCACACACAGGCTAAGCAAAACAGACACAGAATATCTTCCTCTCTTACTCTCTCTCCTTCTTTCTACCGTTATATGTCTCTCACTCGCTCCTGTATGCTCCCAATAGACGTGATTTGTGTTGACTGGAAGAGAACTGCAGGTTCTCCTTTGCATTTGCATTTCAGAGCGGCGCGGCGTTACCGTGGCCTACATGTGACCTGCCAATGCTCAAATGAAAACCATTCATCTTTAAGTCTCATGGCCAAGGAGCAGAGGGAGGAAAAAACATTCTCAGGAGGAGATTACAGATATGAATCACCACAATGCTTTACGCAGGCTGCCGATGAATAGGAATATGAGACCATGGCCGTTGGCTATGTTTGCTGTCTCGCCAGAGACTGTGGTGTCTTTAAACGGATAAAGGTGGTCAGCCAATCTGAGAACGGCTGCGGTTAACCTCTATGTTCTCCGCATCTCTTTCTCTTTTGTTGTCCTGACTTGACGTCTAATCAATGTCACAAGGGTAATGAGGTGAAACGTAGGTAAAGGTTCACCCGTTCACGAAGGCGTAGCGGGGACATAGTGGTGAGAAACCATAGCCACAACAACTTTACTAATGCTAATCTTGGCAGGGGTTGTCAGTTAATCATCCCACATTAGTCCAAACACTCAGCTTCACCACAGAAACTTCTATAAGAGCATTATTAAACCCTCCTTCGTGTTTACCGTCTATTTTTGGCTGCCACCCACAACACGTGATTATTAGAACGCCTTGCTAGGGTTAATAACATGCTTAGCCCATGCAAATCTGGCTAACTGATATTAATTGTAGTAATAAAGAGGTTTTTCTATGGCCTGGTGTCTAATTATGATAAAAAAATACATATAATCTATCGCCTAGAATTCTCAATATGCTCTATAGCTCAATCATGTTCCTAAGTTTATTAATTTGGAGCGATTTTGTGTGTGTGTGTGTGTGTGTGTGTGTGTGTGTGTGTGTGTGTGTGTGTGTGTGTGTGTGTGGGTAAGATTTTAGTCATTGAGATTGTCATTAAATGGGCAAAAAACTGAAAGTTGAAGGAATATATGGACATTTTCAAACGAACCAATAGTTGTTTTGTGGTTCTGATGTTATCTTCTTTAATTTTGTGCTGAAGCAATTAGGCTTATAAATAGCAGAAGTCTGTTTATGTGTTGCAGAACTTGCAAAAAATGTGTTGAATAACAGAAATATCTGCTTCAGCCTACTAGCAGTGCTTCTATAATAATTCACAGCCTTGCGAATTATAGTATAGTTCAGGTCAAAGGAATAAAAACTTGTGTATCATGAAGTTTATCATTTGGCTTTTTTGTCTTGAAAAGTTTGAAAGTAGAATTTTCTATAAAACAAGAATTTGTGTAGATGATTAGATTAGATGTGTAGATATTGCTCTTTTTCTCCTGTGCATATGGGAAAAAGGAACACAGCAGCTTTGCTTGTCTCATGCAAGAAGGTGTGGCATCTGTGCTCATCATTTTTAAGAGAAAGAGTGTGCTGTATTTAGGCTTGTCAGTCCCAGTGGAGGAAGCGTTTTCTTAATGCCTTTGTCCTAGTAAGGAAGGCGTGGCCTTTGTGCCTGTCAGGTTTAGGAACAGGGGACATCAATTTGTGCCTGTCAGTCCCAGTGAAGGAGGTGTGGCTTTTGTGCCTATCAGCCTTAGAATGAGGGGGCATAGCATCTTTGCCTGTCAGTAACAGTAAAGCAGGTGTGGCTTTGTGCCCATCAGTACCAGAAATAGAGGCCATAGTGTCTGTGCCTGTAAGTTGTAGCAAAGCAAGCATGGCCTTTGTTCCTAACAAATCGAGGTATAGATTGCATGACATCAAACTAAATTATACTAAAATATTTTGACAATAATTGTACTAATTTTTTTTTATCTTTTTGATAATGCACTTCTCATTTGCATTGTACTCCATTTGCTTCAAATGGAAATGTCCCTTTACCTGAAAATGTTTTTCTTAATTATAGACACCTGTTCAAAAGCCAGAACCTTAAATTACTGAGCTGAGTGGGTCCTTATATGAGAGCATGCTCTGCTTTTTTATATTACAGCAGCTTCAAACAGAAATTCATTCTGCTTTTGTATATATACGATTGAGAGCTGTTTGAACAATACTGGCAAACATGCCTTGGTGCCTTTGTTTTTGACATTTAGGTTTCTGTCTGTAATATATATAAAACAAAAATCATAATAATACTATACACAAGGTGAATACAAACTTGCCTACATGTGGTATTTCTCTTGTGTGTAACATTTGCGTTGATAAACCACAACCAAAAAGAGAATAAAAGTAGCTGATAAACATGTCAAGTATGCTTTACAGGCATGATAAAACTCCAACATTTTGTCTTCTATTGTTTTTACTCAAACCCAGCAGAGATTTTGCTCTAGAGATCTACTAGTGCTTTATAAACACACAGCACAATTTTTGTTTCATTCAAGAGGTGTGTTCAGGGAGCATACTGTAATGAATGGACATGGGTCTGGTTCCTCTTAAGGTGGTGTCTTGCCATCTCAGGGAGTTCATCATTGCCACGGTCGCCACTGGCTTGTTCTTTGGAGACAAACTTACTATTAAAGGAACAAACCTATACATTATTTTATTACTGTTTTATCTCTGTAAAGATGCTTTAAGACAATGTCCATTGTTAAAAGTGCTATAAAAATACACATTTTTTTAATTGAACTAATGCCTACAAGAAGAATGTGCCAATCAAAATAGCACATAGAAGAATAAACCGAAACAGAAAAGTGAATTGAGGAAGAAGCAAATCTCATTAAAAAAATCATCATTACTGTACTTTGATTCCACAGATTAATTCAGAAGCAGCTCTTCGTTTTTCCCAGCAAGTAAAACCAGTTCATCACAAGACACAAGAGATGAGTTATGCTGCTTCGCACCTCCTGCGCAATGCACTAAGGATCTTCAACTGTCTGAGGAAATAACTGAGGCAACACCTGACTGGCCAGCTAATGAAAAAAAAAACAGGGGAGAGGTTAAGGCAAAGAGGAAAGAAAATGTAATATAATTAATTTACCTAAATTAGAAATTCAACAATGCGCTGAGCCTTCCGGCAGAATCAGAGATTAGGCGGCTGCAGGGGGGGAAAATAGGAGGAGACGTTTTAGGAGAAAGTAATGAATTAAATTTTACGCTGAATCTAAATGAAGTACGCTGTTATTTTGAATTCTTGGTGATCATACATTTCATATTTCATGGAGATGGCAGAGGCATGTATTATTATTTACGGTTGGGCGGTGCACCCTCACTTGTTTCAAATTAATGCCGTGTTTATTCTGCCATTTTCATTAGACTTTTTAATAAGCTCCGATGCTTGCCCAGGGCTCAATCCCAGCTGATCTAAAGAGAGTATTGCTTTTAACAGGCAAAGTAAAAAAAAGGCTACAAAAATCTTCAAAACCTACTCTGATATTTGGTGTTAGTTGAATTTCATTCCGTTTATCTCTTTTCTGGACCATACATTTAGATCTTTAAGCATTTGATTATTAACTTTTTTTACACAGTCCCTTTATTTTTCTAGGGTTAGAAATACTTGGAAAAACTAACGATCATAAATATAAGGATTATTGTTAATAGTCTATGATAAACCCAAGGACATCACCAAGTTCTGAATTTTCCCCTTTAAAATGCTTTCTCAGGCCTTTACTGCAGCTGTCTTTAATTTTTGCATGTTCCAGGCTCTTCCTGACTTCAGTTTTGTCACCAGTAAGTAAAAAGCAGTTGATTTTGGTTGAGGTAGCCATACATGCAGCCATTCATGCCATAACACTGATACTACTCTGTTAGATATGCTTTGGATATTTCTCACTGCTTCTAATTCTAGTTTTATCTGTCCAAAGAATCTTTTTTGAAAACCGGCCAGGTTTGTTTGTAGAAGGTATTTACCAAAACATGACCTTTATTAATTTTATGTTTGTTTACCAGTGTTTTACTAGTATCCCTAAGTATTGGCATTCAAGGAAGGCATCGGTTGTAAACTTTGAGAATGATACATCTCGTACCATTTCTGGAGTGTCATTGATTTCCATGGTGTTCCAAGACTTGTGTTGTTGCTGTGCTTGGACAGTCCTTCTTTTTATAAATGAACCAAATTGTTAATTTCTTTCAACATCTTTCATACCTGCAATCAAAAGGGCACACAAACAAGAGCCTATACATTACACTGAGGCTGTTACTATTTGCTGTGAAATCTAAACAAGGATAGGAATCGAACAGAAAAGGAAGCAGGTAAAACTCTGCCTCTTACTTAGAACGACTGAAGTCGATAACCAGCTCTTCTCTATATAAGCTCTATCACTTTAAACATGTCATCTTCACTGTCATTGCTATATCGAACAGTGTTTGCTCAGTGAGAGTAAATGCAATAAAAGCGGGACAAGAAAATGAGAGACAGAGAAAGAAAGATCATTTGTACTGGTTGTGTGTCTAATGAATCTCTTATATTATGACCTTTCTTATTTTCTCATGTTTTCACTGGAAATGTGGATGGATAAAGGGACAAAAGTCACTTGTTTTGCCGTCAGTCATGTTGAGAGATGTGCGCGAGACAGAACAGAGGAAAGATTTGCACTGATGATGAACTTATACAGACGGAAAAAACAATCATGGCATGTTTTCTGAACAAGCTACTAATGTAAGCTTCATAATCCAGACACAGTGAAGCATGCATGAGTGACTGTGTTGGAAATTAGCATTTTGTGTGTGTGTGTGTGTGTGTGTGCGTTAGTGTCAGAGCTTTTTTTTTTTTATTATTCGGCCAGGACCATGCCTCTGTACGTTTTCAGACAGCTATCTTTTGTAGCAGCTTAATGCCAAACCTAAAAAATATAAAAACACTTCCTTTAACATGTATATCTAAAAACTGATTATAAAGAAATGTAGTGCCTCCTTGATCAGGCAACATTTTAAATGAGAGCTTAACATGTAGTCTCATATTTACATATAATAATAATATAAGTAAATCTGGTATCAGGAAAAAGCTTGGATTAAACTATTTTTTATAATACAGGGAGCCTCTACATAAAGTACTATATATTTATATATGTATGTGTGCGCGTGTGTGTGTGCGTGTGTGCATGTGTGTGTGCACGCAGATCTCTCTCCAGCAGTCTGAGTGTCTCCCCAGCAGTAGAGGCTGAAAGGCTGTTATTATCCACAACAAATGCAGTACATGAGGACAACAGAGCAGGGTGAGGGTGTATGTAGTGTTTGAGTTTGTGTGTGTTTAGAAGTGAAAGCAAGTTTATGTTTTAGAGAGAGACAGTGTGTGTGTGTGTGTGTGTGTGTGTGTGTGTGTGTGTGTGTGTGTGTGTAAGAGAGACAGAGAGAGAGAGAGAGAGAGAGAGAGAGAGAGAGGGGCAGACAGAGAGAATATAACCTCGGGTGCATCTTAAGCCTTGTCCTTTCTAAAACCATTTGCTTTTGTCCTACAGTCACCCTTAAAGTAAGAGATGGTGTGTGATACTAACAGATGGGAGGAGGAATTAGAAAATACAGAACTTTATAGCACCACTTTTTTGTCCTGCTCTTTTGAAGCCTGTTCAAATTGGACTAGTAGAAATGTATCCTGCAGGTATAGAGGTTTTGCTACTTTTTTATTTTCATAAATACCTAGAGCAAAAGAATATGCACAATGTTTGGAAGGACTTGCCAGAAAAGTGATGCATCTAGGGTTTAAGTTACATGGTGTGGTCATGTGAGCTACTAATAATCAAGGAATGTGCTGTTATATTAAAAGTTTTGAAATAAAATTAGATGTACTGTATGTAGTATACCAGAAAGTTTTGTATTACCATTTCATTTTGTATAATCTTTTATCAAGGCACTATCAACTGCCCCACTGATCTAATGCAAATATTATTAATTACTTCAGATAACCTCCAGCAACATTAACTATTTAATCTGAATAATATTATATTCTAAGGCTCTTTATTATATTCTATACCACGGTATGGCAAATGCACTGAAAAAAATCACTGTAGGAGATGTTTTTGTCATTATACATAGAAATGCATCTGTCTTCAAGCCAGATTTGACAAGAAAACTGGTGACATATGAGCTCTGTGAATACCAAAATAACTTCCTATAAAAATGTTAGTCAGATTAAATACCACTTTTTTTTTTTTTAATGTGGCAATCATTCATGATGGAATACAGCAGCCAGAAGTAATTTATTCTCAGAGAGTGGTTGATTTCTAGTGACTGTTTTTAACACAAAGTGGGTAGAGTGACTTCGAACCACCAGCTGGTAATAGAAAGTGCTATGATTTTTCCAAATGAGAGATTTTTTGCACTTTTTTTTTGGTTTTACATATTATATGGACCTACTTAGAGTAACTTATGTTCCTTTTCTGATTAAAATTATTCTATCCCCTCAGAAAAAAATAACAATGATAATCAGGCGATAACTGTGATATCGCCTTACAATATGGATCCAGGTCCTAAGAATGGAATAAGTGTTTTTGTCTCATGTCCAAGATGGAAAAAGTAGTTTGGGATAAATTTTGTTTTGTACAAAAATCATTACGTAGCAAATAATTATAGCTCCTACATGACTTATTACTTATTAAATATGTATAATAATTTATTTTGTTTAATTTCTATTTATTAGTATTATTTTTTTAAACAATAGCTACGTGTTAACAATCCTTAGTCAAATAAAGGCATTTTGTAGGGTAAAGTGAATAGAGATTTGTTTTCCACTAAAACCGCATTCCCTATATTTGGAAATAAAGCTGAATAAAGACATTACATTATATTTTCAAACCTAGTGTTAACTAGTACACTAATCACAACCCTTAGCCAGCTGGAGGGACAAAAATGGGGATATCGAGTCATGCAGGAATATTAATCAATTCCACCCAATAACACACAGCATGGGAAGATAAGGACAGCCGTTCTGACAGTTTATTGCCTTTGTTCAATTTTTCTTCTCATATTTATGAGCCTTAGCTGAGCAATTTACCAACTGGGAACTCAGGAGAATCTAAAGTCGCTGCTTTTCCCCTGAAAGAGCCACATGAGAATGGTTGTATAATAAAGCGTGGAGAATATCATAGACCGAACTGGAAATCTAGAAATTCACGCAAGCAACAAACTTTATTGCGAAAACCGTAAAATACAAAAGAACTCAAAACGGATTGCTTGTTTCTGTGAGACTCATTTTGGCAAATATTGGTGCCATTTAGGTCAGTGATTCTGCACCCCAGGCAAAAATCTGTAAGATTTTGCAAGGAAAGCTGTTACAATGAGCCCTAATAACAAAAGATAACTAGTAGTGTGATAGTGCAGTCATTTTGTCGCATATTGAGAAAAAGAGCTTGCTGTACTGTTATTTCTAACATGGCCAGAGAAAAAAGGATTCATGAGAACCATCAAGTTATGGACCTTGATTGGCTTTAAAAAAATAAAGAAAGAAAGAAATAGATAAAATATATTTAACAATGAGTAATTTTTTAGATTAACCTTGAAACTATGGCACTGTCAGAAGCCTACTTGTGATTTACCTTGGCTTTTTAAATGTGAAAATAAAATCTAGTTATGAAGAAACATACCACTTGCCAAAGAGAACAAACTGAAGAGAATGAAACACAAAAAGACCAGGGCAGGTTAGTCATTTGGAAATTTCTAGCAAAGTCTTTTTTCTGTTTGTTACTGTGTTGTGTAAAGTGAGTACATCAGGGGAAAATAGAGTGAGTGAGTCAGAGCTTGAAGAAAGAAAAATAATCCAATATTACTTTGTGTCAGTGGAGAAACAACAGCACTTGGTGCTGAATAGCAAGTCTGGTTTTTGTGGAAATACACTTTGGGAAAATGAAGACTGGGGATTGAGTAAGGAAGGAAAAGAGGGAGAGGATAAAAAAAGCTGAAAGTTATGAAAGAACAATAGCTGGAGAAATTGGTGGATTTTTCTAGCTTTCGATGCAAACACTTATCCAAACTTATCCTACATTTCGGATATTTGTGTTATCATAGTGTTGTCATTAGAACTATGCCCAAATAGAGTGTTTATATGCTGGCTTATTTGGTGTTTATTTATTCGCTTATCCAGAGGGGAGGGCAGTGTAAATCTGATGTATAAATAAGTGGCGGCATGAGCAAGGTGACGAGAGTTGTTAGTCCTCGGCCGCCTCAAGATACAGACATTCATTTCACAAGTCACAGAGCATCGACGGATTCAAGGGCATTTGGTCCCAAGGAAACATCCAACACCACACACACACACACACACACACACACAAACATAAACAGAAGCTATATAGTGTTTGTCTTCAACATGCCCTTTAGCCAACAGTATATCACTCATATCAGTAGAACTATTACAGTGTGTTTTCGCTGTGTTGAGAAAAAATTGTGTTTCATCTTTAAACAGCTCAAAATCAGTTTCCAATTAATTTAGAGGTAAAGCTCATGTCTCTATGGCACGTTGCTGCCATGTTTCAGCTCCAGCTTTAATTCTAATGGGCGTGGCCTCCTCCTTTATAACCCTGCCCCTTTCACAGAGCATGAATGGTTGGAAAATAAAGGCTGAAAGTGATATAAATCTTCTATTCTATAGCCTTCCCAAGCCAGGGTGGTGTGTGTCATGTTAAAAGCCCTTTCCATTACAGTATTCATCACATCAGTGCAGTTTCAGGAACTTGTACAATCCATGCCATGTCATTGTGAAGCTGTTTTTGGTAGATCTCTTATGTGTCATCTTATGTTGGTTTTTCTTTTGTCACCTGTCTGTAAATCTATGCAGTGCATTGTTCTGTTGTGACTTATTCACTTTCTGTCTACACACATAAGAAACTCGGTTATATCATTATGGGATAAGCACACAATTGAGATTAGTAACCTGGAAAAAAACGATGCCATTGTATCTAGAGGTATCAGAGTTTAATTTCACTCATTAGATTTAATATACCCAAATATTCCAAAATCATTACTCATTAGACAGGGTACATATGGTTTTGAATGTATTCCTACTATCATAGTGTGGACATATGATGATATCTTAAACGATACATTTCTTACAGTTTTTCTCAGTTGCTTTGGAGCATTAATCAGATCAGAAATAAAATTCTCTGGTTCAAACTCCTGGTTCAACCTTCATGTCATTTAGTCACTTGTGCACATTATAATAATATTTCTCATTGCTTTGATCAAATTGCAAATGCTTTAGTACATTAAATTATTTGTGTACAAGTGTTTGCTGTTTCCTACATTATCAGTCGTTTATGTTCATGTTGATTAAAATATATTATACTGGTTTCACCTGAATAGTCTTAACCCCCAAAACAACATTGTATAAGTCATTGAATGCAAAATGGTTAAACCAGTTGTCATAATCTGTCAATCTAAAATTTCTATTAAACATTTTTTTGGTAAATGTGACTTGAATTGATAAATTGTGCAGATGAAACTTGAATTTCACTAATGAAGACGAGTGAATGGCATCAAATCAACCAATGATCAACTAGTTCTCTAAAATAGGTTAAAGGTGAATCTTGTGAACCCTCAATTGGCAACAGAGCAAAACACAGAATTACAATTTTTGAAATTGAATGAACAACCAAGAAACAAACGGACACTTTTACAGTACAGTAACAAAAAAACGTTCTTTCGGTTTCTTCCATTAGGGGTCGCCACAGCGGATCATCCAAACCGTGGTTTATATCAAGAAATACTGAAACTGTGCAGCGTCATACTGACAAGATGACTAAACATTTTGACGATCTTGTTTGCAAACAATGACAAAGGGACTTTTAATTCTGATGGCAAGGAGATGTTCATTGACACAAATACTTACTTTTAAGAGATGAACTAAGTATTTTGAGAAAAGTACAGGCTTTTGAAAGAGATCCAATGTACTGTGCTGTTTGTACACATTGTTTTGAGAATGCATTTACTGGTTTTGTAAATATTAAGGATGATTTGACAAATGCTTTAAAGCAACTGAGAAAAACTGTAATACCAGTCCAATATCTGACTTTAGTTTAATTCAATTCAATTCAATTCATTTTTATTTGTATAGCGCTTTTAACAATGAACATTGTCTCAAAGCAGCTTTACACAGATAATGCGGTGATTAAATGTAAATATGTTCTTTGTAAGTAAGTTTGTCCCTGATGAGCAACTGTGGCAAGGAAAAACTCCCCGAGATGGCATAAGGAAGAAACCTTGAGAGGAACCAGACTCAAGAGGGAACCCATCCTCATCTGGGTTGCACCAAATGTCTATTTGAAGCATATATGCAAAGTTGTGGGGTACAGTGATGATGATCAGAAGCAAACTGCACTCCCGAGTCAGTGCAGCAGACCGCCGACACCGACTACAGTCCAATCCGTCCTCAAAAGCACCCGTTCTACTCCGGAATTATATGGAACCACCCAAGGTGTTGATGAGAGACCGTCCCGAGCTGCACAGAAGTGTGAAGATCCACGGAGGGGAGAGGGGCAGGAACAGTGGTCACTGGAGCCTCAGGAGCATGTTTAACTCGACCGAGAGAGAGAGAGAGAGAGAGAGAGAGAGAGAGAAGGATATGGATTATTAAGTGTAACTATTGGTGTATGAAAGTTAATGTCACTGTGCAGTTTGGACTCCGGCAAGACTCGCTATGGCAGCAAAACTAAAAGAGAGAACCAGAAGGTAACACAGACATGAGGGATCTCTGGGATAAGAGACGACCCACCACACCACCGTCAACAAACCTGAGTGAACGTGTGAATGTGAGGGGACGACAGCATACAAATATACCAGTTCACCAAACACTCTATATCCATGCTCCCTCCAGATCTGTGCCTTTACCTAAGAAAAATCTACTGATAAAAGGCTTGACTAAATAAATAAGTTTTCAACCTCGACTTGAACACTGAGACTGTGTCCGAGTCCCGAACACTGATTGGAAGGCTGTTCCATAACTGTGGGGCTTTATAAGAGAAAGATCTGCCCCCTGCTGTAGTCTTCATTATTTGAGGAACCAACAGATAGCCAGCACCTTTTGATCTAAGTAGACGTGAGGATCATACTGGTATAGAAGTTCACTCAGATACTGCGGTGCGAGACCGTTAAGTGCTTTATACGTCAGTAGTAGTATTTTATAATCAATGCGAGATTTGATTGGGAGCCAGTGTAGACTAATTAAAACAGGGGTGATGTGGTCGAATTTCCTAGATCTAGTGAGGACCCTTGCTGCTGCATTCTGGACTAACTGAAGCTTATTTATGCACTTACTCGCACACCCAGACAGTAAAGCGTTACAGTAGTCTAATCTAGAAGTAACAAAAGCATGAACTAGTTTTTCTGCAGTTTACTTGCAGAGTTAAGGTTGATCCTTATTGGTCTATGTCTGCTAATAAAATGGTGGTTCATGCAGGAATTGGCTCAATCACAGTAAGCCTGATCCTTTTATTTTTATCCCTGGGGCATTTGTAAGATTTGAAGGCTTCTAGTCCCCAGCCAAGAGCAAGGTAGGGGCAGCCCAGGGCAAAAAAAAAAAGAAATAGCTTATCTTTCTTGCTTTTCTTTCTTTCTTTCTTTCTTTCTTTCTTTCTTTTCTTTCTTTCTTTCTTTCTTTCTTTCTTTTAACACATTTCAACAGTAATATTTCAACGCTTTAGAGCATTCAGGATTTTGAATAGGTACACAAAGGATTAAATATTATTTCAGCACTAGCACTTATCGATCAATTTAAAATATAATGCAAAATGAAAAGAATAAAATACATCAACTTCTACTTCTAGAGCATATGTTTATCCAACTAACTACTATATGATCAGAAGGAAACAAATCTGACATGAAATATTGCACAACAAATTACTAGTGTTTCCGCAAATAAATCAATTAAACTTTAATGTGTTTATCATTAAAGCCTGTTACAAACCCATGTCAAACTTTCAACAGGATTACTGCCTATTTATATACTAGTGGCAAACTGGAAAATAAATAATTATGAGTTTTGGTGCCAGTATTAATGTTTTGTTAATTATTATAAAAAGAAGAATACAATTGAAGTCTAGGAGACTTTTTGAAAGAAATCAGATTGACGTGTTTCAATTCATCTAATCAGTTTAATGACCCGATATCACATCTTTTTCTGTCTATCATATATTCTCCTGGTGGGTCCCCGACTTGCTCACTACATCTTCATCTCATCTAATGATTATGATCGCTGTCCTCGTCATCATTTGTGAGATTAATTATGCAATATCTCAGGTGTCTGTTTCAGACTCTAAAAAGAAGTAAAATTAATTACCATGAACACCTTTGACTGCCATTTGGACATGGTGGAATTTATCTCCGTTTGCAGACGTCACATTTGCACACACTTCCAAGACTGAGGGTTGCAAGGCTGTACAGTGAACATCTGTGCAAATGCTGAAACCCATGGTTCTCTGGACGTCTCTTCTTGTTCCTTTCTGGGTCTATTATCCCTGGCTTGAGAATCATCATCAAGTTCTTGGCCAGTGCTATCTGGACCTAATAAACAAATTATAAGAGATTGCCACAACATCACCATGGCAGCGTTTATCAACACCCAGTGCCAGGGTTGATGGACATTAGCAACACACCACCAGGGTACCAGTTGCTGGTCTGAGAAACCATGCGGGGCATTCATGAGCACCAAAGAGAGATTGAAGTGTCAAGATATTTTGCAATCCTCACAGTCACAACCCTGTTTTTGCCTTTACCTTCCACATTCCATTTGATCTCTTTTTTTCTTTATCTCCACCCTTTCCCTGTCTTGTGTTACTGAATAGTCCTTAAAAGAGCAACGATAATACAGATGGATAGGTCTCTTTCTATCTCCCTCTCCTTGTCTTCCTTTTTCTCACTTAATTTTATGTCCCGATTCCCTGCATCACTCAAGATTACACTGCACATTTTCACCAAGTCGGCTAAAAGGAAAAGTAGTCCCTTTGCTTTAAAAAGCATCAATACTGAAGTAAATGAGATGAACATGACTGCCAGTGGGCTGTCTGTTCTCTCAGTCTTAATTTTTCAGCCATTCTTTTCGTCTTTCTTTCTTTCATCATTTTTGGGCATTCTTTAAGTGTGAACTAAGCACTTTTCCATTTAGAACACGAGAAAGTCAAAAGATTTCCTACAGGGTTAGACATTATGAGAGTTTTTTGCTGGTAGATATACATTTATACACACGTGACAATGCAAAATAACAAGACAAAGGATGTTTATTTTCACTCACATATTAAATCAATAGTAATATTAATAATATGTAGTACCCCAAACAACAAATAGGGTGGAAACAATGTTGAAACTATGTTCATGGTGTTCAGAAAACCACCACCTGCTGCACTACAAACATGGTTTAATGCTCAATCTGATTCAATCTGACTAAGGCTCAATGTCAATAGACATCTACAGGATTTTTGTAAGCAATAAATAATCCAGACAGATGAAAGAATTATCTATGTATAAACAAGGACAAAAGTCTCAAAAACTTTTTTTCATTTTTTTCCAATGTGCAAACAAGATGCTCTGCATTAGAAATTTAATAAAGGAGAAGATAATTATCCTAAACATACACATTTCCTGTAGAATATATTAATGCACTTAACTAGCTAATTAGCTCTCCATATGTTAATTCATTATGTCAGCTACTGCTGGGCAGCACATTTGAGTTTCCATTATCCAGTATGCTAGCTAAGCAATTTTTTTTGTGACTGTGTCCAGTCCGGCAAATGTTTGTAAATGAGCATATGTATCATGTAAGTTCACTGAGATTTGCTAAGATTTGAGCAAGCAAAATAAAGTAGTGCTAACATGTTGCAACAAACTGTCTATTTGACAAGGGAAGACACAGAGAGAAGCTGTAAACCAGTACTAGAGCTTGTAAGCATACTGTAATACCTGCAATTCAAAAGTATAGAATAATGAAGATATATCAGAAGGAATGACAAAAAATAAAGAAGGGATGTAAAGAAGATATAGAGAGATATTTGGGATGCTGTTCTCCTTGGGATTTCATTGGCTAAAGTGGAGACAGATGGGATGTCCAGATTGCTAGCATTAGCCCACTCTTTCTCTAGATCATAAGTCTTCATCAGGCTAATCACTCCACTGATGGCTCCATCTTACATTTGGCTTTGGCAAGCTTTTTTTCTTGTTCCCCTGCCGCTTGTTTCTGGCCTATAAAAATCTAGAACTAGAAATCCAGGAAGTTTAAACATTGTGTGTGAGTAGATGTCACAGTTGAGCAGAAGAAAAAAAAAATGTTGGTACATTTTAAATAGGTGCAAAGACATTTGAACAGCTGGTGTTTCTGGTTTGTGAATGAAGTCCGGGTTTGCATCACATAGAATCTGGCAGATCACAGCAGGTTCTTGGGGTTGTCAAGAGTTAGGTGCCCAAACAGAAAACCAGCTATATTTGGGTTCTGCAATTACTTTTAAATGTGAAACTTTCAGCAGATTTAAAGTGCTACTGTCTTTAAATATTGATAATATCAAGGTTACTTAAAGCATTGGCTTAAATAATGAACTGTGAATAGTTTTCATTGCTATTAGAAGATCTAAAAAATATAAAAAATAGGTCTGGGATGACACTGTGTCACAGCTTCAGGGTCACTGTTCAATCTTAAGAACAAGTTACTGTCTATTTCAAGTTTCCTATGTTCTCTTTGTGTCAGTATGGGTTCTTCCAAGTTCTCTGGTGTCCTCCTACCTTCCCAAACATGTGGGTAGGTGATCTGGTAACTGTATATTATCCCTAGGTGTGTCTGTATGTGTGCATGATGCCCTGAGATACACAAGTCCAACATGTGTTCCATTCTCGCACCCAGCATTTCTAGCTGGAGGTCCAACGTGATTTTGATCAGAGGTTTCTCAAGATGTAGAATATAAGTTGTTAAGAAAATATAGATACTCTACTTATAGAGCACATGAAGCACCTACCAAAACTTCCAGAGCAGATCATGGTGTAGACATCATACACAATATATTATGAATTCCCCTTCATGTTTTTTTTTTTTTAGTACCAGTCTCAGCTTCTGTCTTTTGGAAGGTGAGAGGATGCCTGAGGAATAAAAAAGGAGTGTGCTGGAACCAGTTTTTAAGAATAAGAGAGATGTGCAGACCTGCAGTAACTACAGGGGAATAAAGTTGATAAGCCATACCATGAAGTTATGGGAAAGAGTAGTGGAAGCCAGGCTGAGGAAAAAGGTGACCATCTGTGTGCAACCACAGCACCACAGACACATTTTTTGCTTTGAGAATGTTGATGGAGAAGCATAGAGAAGCTCAGAAGAAGTTGAATTGTGTGTTTGTGGATTTGGAGAAACCTTAAGATTTCTTTGTATTATTGCTTCTCAGAGATGATGTGCTACATCAAATAATATTATTAGATTTTGGTTTTGTTTGTGGTTTGAGGTTTGCAATTTCTGAAATAAATATTCCATAAAAAAAATTATTTATTTTAAAAAAGATAAAATAAAAAAATTAACCTAATTATCTTTACAACTGTAATGCACCCGATTTAATTATTTTTAAAGAAAAACAAACACTAAATCAGACTAACTGCCACTTAAATTTGCATCATGCCTTAATTCTAACTTGTTTCTTAATAAAGGTGTATAGCCGGAAGTGGTGTATCTTACAGTTTCTGTTCAAGATCAGCATTGAGCCAGATCAGATTGTTCCAATGTCAGTGTGAAGTCTAAATGTAGCAGAATGTAATGTAACCAGAGTCAAATAGTAAAAATCTTATATTAAATGAAACCAAAACCATATTTCTAGTTATTTCTAATCATCTAATTAAAACAGGTTGTGGAGCATCACTCATATCACTGAAAAATGTAGGACAGGCTGCAATATCTCCCTATCTCTGAAAAATGACGAAAGCTTATAAGCTAGTAGCCATTTTCATATGGATGGAAAATGGGCAGCTCTTAAGATTGTATCGCACAGCAGGTTATTAAATATATCTGCCTTTTTGCTCTACATTCCACTCTCCCTCACTTCCAATACAAAGCTTCAGATAAGTTTGGCTACCTTTTTGGGCAGGCAATAAGAAGTAATAAAATCTGACACAATAGTGAAAAGAAAACGTTCCCTTGCATTTTTTTTAAAACTGCTTACCTATGGATGAGTCCTATAACAAAAACTGTTCATATTTCATCTGCTAAGTCAAAATTCATATATGGTTACGTTTTAATTAAAAAGTACACTGGAATACTTACTTTCTAATGAAGTTTATATTGTTTTTGTGGGAACAATATGCCATCCAAAAATGAGTAGTAAGGTACTTTAGATTTAGATTGTGTAGGTCTAGCCCTTGTTTCAGCTTTATTTTGACTAGTCACAGTGCTTTCTGTAAATAAAAATGCATTTTTTAAATTAAATGGTCTTGTCCAGGATAGGCAACCAATCATGTCAAAATAATTTAGCAATTAAAGGTTCACCATGAAAATGTCACCTATTCTTAAAATTGTGATGTTTAATTCATTTGAAGACAGGAAGATTTGATGTGCAAAAAATCTGAACATGTGCTTTACTGGGTGAATCCAAGCATCATTATCGACTGAGTCAAAACACAGGTGCCAATAGGTATTAAATGAGGACAATCCACTATTGAGCAGAAAATCAAGCAAGAGACACAGATAAATCAAAACAATAGAATTGTCATCCAATGACAGGACAGGAGAAGAATTAAACCAAGAGAAGACCAAAAAGAGTAGAATAACTTATTAGAATAATAATTTATTCACATAAATTTGTTTCTAACTTTTTTAAATCGGTTTCTTTTTTGTTTTTTTTTTTAAACTTCCTAAATGTTTTTGATAAAACTTAATATTTTGCTTAATAAGATATATTTTAGAAACAAGTTTATCAGAGGGATAGCACATGTAGGACGTTTTGAAGACAAGGTGAGGGAGGCAAGATTGAGATGGTTTGGAGATGGTATATCAGTAGAAGAATGCTGAGGATGGAGCCACCAGGAAGGAGGAAAAGAGGAGGGTCAAAGAGGAGGTTTATGGATGTGGTGAGAGAAGACATGCAGGTAGTTGGTTTGAAAGAGGCAGATGTAGAGGACAGGTGGGTATGGAGACGGATGATCTGTTGTGGTGAACCCAAATGTATATGTAAGCATTCGGTTTATGCCACATATTTTAACAAAATAGTACTAAAACCATAAGTATCATCATCATCAAACAACCAGCACCTACCATCGAACCGGATTAGCATGCCGTTTTTAATGTTATATCTTTAGTTATTCTTCATACCAATGTTGATTGAAATTTGGGGAAAGTGTTTTGGGAGTTACAAAATTGTGTCCATATGTTGCACAAAGATAAAATGAATTATCTCTGTGGAGTTCAAAAAAATAAATAAATAAATAAATAAAAACATTATTACTTCCATTGGCGTCTGAAGCAATCAGCCTTTTATTAGTCATTTGTGCTATTGCTTTTATGTTCAGTGCATTCTCAGCTTGTACACCAGCTACTAGATATTTTTACTCTGCAACTGTGAGCTGTGTCCCAATAATCAATACAACAGACAAAATGCTTCTTGTTTATAATTGCATTGGATGGCTCACTTTGTACTAAATACATTTGTAACAGCGGTTCACTGAGGTTCGCCAAATTTGATTAGATGTTACCATTTGTTGAAATGCGACAGATGGAGAACATGAAGCAAGCTATTTTTTACTCTTGATTTCTATCTTTCTCTCGTTCTCTCGTTCTCTCTCTCTCTCTCTCTCTCTCTCTCTCTCACACACCATATATGTCTGTCAATAGATTGAGTTTTGTCTTTTATCGTGGAATTAGGTTTTCAGATTCTGCTGTTCATGCGTTATATGTACAAGACTCCAGAGTAACAGCCAATGATGCAATACACTGTACAGATGCCTAGAAACTGCAGTCCATTGATGTTTTCTATTGTCTAATATTGTGACTGGACAGATTTCTCAAAAGTCATTATACACCTGTCCTCTGTTACACATGCTCTCTGCTGTTTCTAAATGACGGATGTCTCAAAAATTGCGAGCAAAGACTCTCACTGAGTGATTTGCCTGTCAAATGGAATTACTTCTCATGATGCGATGAGGGTTACACTGTGTGTGTGTGTGTGTGTGTGTGTGTGTGTGTGTGTGTGTGTGTGTAAGAGAGAGATAGGTTATATTCTAGCAGGCTGGAACTGAGATTATACAAATCATCCTAAATGTCTTGGACCCCTCAGACATACTCCATTGCCATTGATGGAATTAAATGTAAAATATTAAAAATCTAATTGCAACTCATTTGCACTTGTTATTGTGACAGGATTGATTTCTCCCCCACTGAAGAATTTGTGGCTATGCATATTGAAATGTTTGCCTGTTTTTTTTTTCTTTTTTTTTTTTTTTAAATCTCTCTATGGTTTTTCCACTCACAAGTTTTCATAGGCTCTTGACAGGATCTACTCAAATTTAAATTAAAAATGTTTTAACTAGAAAACACTTCTATTGGACATTGAGTAAAATAAATTAAATATGCTTAGAACATTCACACTCACTCCAGCTGGTCTGAAAAATCAACATGGACTGCCCCATCATTCGCCATCATAACCTTAACATTTTCGATAATAAACCCAATAATCTCCATTAAAGTCTCAATATCCAGAAGTTTCACAGAAGCTTGCTTATTGATTATTGATTTTGTCTGAACTCTCTTTATACATCGACTTCTTTGCAAAGCTGAGTACTATACTATATTAATGCTGAGTAATGGTTATATGCATTAATCTTGAATTTAAACTAAAATGAGCAATGGTATATGTTATCTGAAACATATAGCTAAATGATATTATATACAGTAAAACCCCGTTGGACGAGCATAATTCGTTCTTGACAATTTCTTGTAGGTCCGTTTGCTCGTACGTTCTAACAAATTTTTTATTTTTTTTTAAGAATGAATGTAAAAGCGATTTAATCCGTTCCGAGATCTCATTCGATCGCTTATTTCTGCACTTAAAAAGTATTTGTAGCCTATTTTAACAAACAAATACACCGCAAATTACCGTAATGTAAACATAATTTAACACTTACCTATGTGGTAGTGGTTGATTGCGAGTGTGAGACGCAGGCCACGCTTGTAACCTTCTTGGTTTTAATGGTAATTCTATTTACTTTCTTTTTCCCAGCACCATCACTGATTTTCTTGGGAGACATTTTTTTGATCAAGTTTTTGCTGCACTGAACAACGAGAGCGACCGAGCGATACGTCATCAACTAAGCGACTGATGCTACCCTAGACCGAAAGCGGGGAACCGGCAGAGTGGGTTTGCTCGTGCCTTCGAAATTTGCTCGTAAAATAGGGTAAAATTTTGCGAGCAAGGTCGTTCGTATCTTTGTTTGCTCGTACTATTAGTTGCTCGTACAACAGGGTTTTACTGTAATACTAGATTCTACTACTGATAACTGTAGCTGGCCTAAGCTAAATTACATGGGTGAACTTTATGCACACTATTATGCAAGATGTCAAGAGTTCAGATGATTATGTCAAGAGTTTATGCGGTCTTCTGACTGAATTTTGCACAGTGCATGATGCACCTGCACTCACCAACCCTATTAAACCTGACTTTTCTACTATTATTGCTGTTATTATTATTTTGTATTATATATTATCATATTTCTATTTATTATCATTATATTATAAACGAAACTAGCTAAATTTCTCAACATTTCCAACATCACATGCCATAAATTTTCAACAAACACCACCATTTAAAATCATAAGCCCATTCTTTAATAAAAATCCAAAGAGAAATCCTCAAATTCTCTATATAAACACCATGTTCCATTAAAGTTCAACAGTAAACACTAGCATTTCCCATTAAAGCATGAATATTTATAAAATGCCATTTTCCTCTCAAAACTCTAAAAACCCAAAGACTCTCTATAAGTAATGTTATACAATCAGAAGACAAAAAGATTTTCATTCCAACCATCAATATTACCAAAATTCCGCTGCACGGGGCAGCCAGCAAATATAATTAACCTTAGCCCTACGGGAAATTTGATCATATCGATTAGATTGTGCAGCAACATGTATGACTATCGTAACAATAATAACAATAAAACATTCATTATCAAAACACTAAAAAACACATTATATGTCATCAATCTTCATTAAACACCAACATTTAACTGCCTTCCTTGTTTAACAGTCGTTTTATGCAGTCTTCTAGTTATCTTATAGTAGCAATCCAGACTTTCTGTTTACTCAAAATAAATTGCATCGCCATGAATGCGGATTCTCTTAGAGGCTTTAATAGGCAATACTTGTTTTTATGTTGTTCAGTGGTGACATTTAAGACTGAAAATTGCACTGAATCATTTTAGTTGTGGTGCATATGAATGGATCCTGGGATTTTTGCTAAGTATATAAAAGGTAATTGATCCAATAACACATTCATCAACAAACAGCAAACAACTGGCTGGTAGTATTATGTAGCAGAATAGAAGAGTTTCCAGAGTAAATACATCTTAAGGCTAGTGTGATGTGAATTATATTTTGCTAAGACTCTCGAGAGAGATCTTATAAAAATAATAAAAAAGTAATAACAATAATTTCATGACTATTCTATCACCAAAAATATTGCTATTACTGATATTCTTCATGAATTATTCTTTTATTTCAACACCCAGAAAAATATATTACTGATTGCATTGTTCAAATTCCAGAAGCTTGCATCAGTTCAGACATCATGTTCATATGATGACATATGACACACATGGCATAGAGTTTGGGATAGAGTTTGCCCAAATTCTTAACCTTAAAACTGATGTCTAGAAGACTGACCCAGTTTACTTCATTAAACGACAAGCTAGTAACTTTAATCTGACATGCCTTTGGACACAGAGTGGACACATGCTGGTTTCTGTTGTACCCTCATAGTTATGACATACGTTATTAAGCTGAATGTCAGCTATCAGAAATTCAGATACAGAGGGACAGCTCAGTTTGATCCCAATCATATGCACATATTTGTGTCAAATTTACACCATCAAAAGGAATGAACAGAATTGACTATTTCCCTACTATTGAAAGTGGCAGATATACTGTATAATTATATATTTCAATTAACCTTTCTTGGAAATTAGCTTAGACAAGAACTACCTACAATCTCTATATCAAAGTGTGTGTGTGTGTGTGTGTGTGTGTGTGTGTGTGTGTGTGTGGCCAGAGTGAGCAGTGAAATAAATGTTGACCTGTAGGTCGAAACCGATCTACTGTAATGAGTCAACACTATTATGTGCATGCCTTGCTGTCATGACCTTCTGACCAGTTGGATGGAGAGTGTGTAAGGTGACCAATCAGTTTAAATCTGGCTGTCTTTATTCTGAATATTTATCTCCTCCATCTCAGCATACTGATGAGCACCCATGGCCGCAGAAGGACTACATCAGCACAAACCTGTGCCAATCTGCATTCATTATCTCTCTCTCACACACTTCCTTACATTTCTCCCTCTGATTGCCCTTCACCCATGGTCAGCCAAAGGCACCATCATTCAGTGGGGCAGTACCCTCTAACTCTTCTCTTTCCATAGATCTCTGTCTGTCTTGGATTTATCGCTCCCCCTGCTCCACTGTGATAGACAGATCTGATCTCAAGGCTTAATTAGCTCGGCTCCTTCTGAACGCAAGATAACTTGGCCAGTGCATGCCAGCTGGGCATCTGAGAGACGCTCATGGTGGCACTGTGTCTCTTTGGCCCAGAGGCTGAACACAAAACAAGAAAGTGGACATGATTAGGTAGAACACACACACACACGCACACACACACACACACACACACACACACACACACACACACAAAATGTTTGTGGATCTACACAAAAGTGTGTGTTGGTGGTTGTCTGGTGAAGAAAATAGAAATGTTTATTTCTTCTGTGACAGCTGAAAGGAAGTAAGAGAGAGACAGAAGGAAAAACAATTAAGAAATACTATTTACAGTGTACATTTTTATTTTAATCATTGAATTAAGTACTTTGTTTATCTCAGTTTACACAGTATCACCTTCAAAATAGTCCCCTTGCAGAGCAATACAGCGCCCCCCGTGTTCCTGCCACTTCTGGAACATGTCCTGGAAATCTTCTTTACAAAGTGTGTCAAGCACCTTTTGCAATTCGCAATGGATTTTTGCAATGGTTTAAAATTTGCAAACTTTGAGCTGGATCTTCATCATAGGGTAAAGGTTCAGAGGTCCAAATCTGGGGAGTAGAGTGTGTGTGGAAGTGAGATCATGTGGATTGTTTTTAGATGATCATTAAGCACAAGTTGCCAAATGGTGTTGCTTTTTGTTCTAACTTGCTCTCCGTGATTAAATCGTAGACATGGTGACACAAGTGGTCAGAATAGTACAAGTTAGCCCCATATGTCTCTAAACTTTCTGATACTACATCATATGTAATATGCTATTATAGAAACCTATTCAATGCAATGATGAAGTCCAAAGCGTTTTGTTCCTATTAAGTCACTACTTTAACTCTAATACAAATTGCTGACACTGGAGACTCCTCAAGAAGTGTTTAATAAATGCATAATTACATACTTTTCCCCTCCACTTCGGTGAACCATTGATGAGACGCTAACATATTAGACCAGCACATTAAATGTACAGTTATGTGCACTGAAGCAGCATTGTATAGAAGATTGGGCTAAAATTTCTGTTTCTGAAATTGTGAGACTGATCATACAGAACACCGTTACTTCGTTATTTTTGCTAAAGGTGGTACAACGAAGCTACAAAATCATAAGTACTTAGATTTTTACACACGTCTTTTTCATGTTGGTTTTACTTTTTTTTATATATATATAAATAATGATGTGTAACATGTCAAGTGGTGTTGTTCATCTGAAGTTGTATTTACCTCATTTAAAGACCTGATAAAGACCAGGTGATTTTTATTATGGCCTGGTACGTAAAACGTATTAAAATTATTAACAGCACTGTGGCATGAGTACTCATATTAAGTGATGTGTACAAGATCAGGCAAGATTCTACCACATGTTTTAAGATGCATACATTTCAATTACACACACACACACACACACACACACACACACACACACACACACACACACACCATACAGGAGAATGCAGAAAGATTTGGGAAAATAAACTAAATGGTTATCTGAAAAGGAAAAAGAAGGCATGATGGTTTTATGCTGCATCTTAAACACTTAATGGCACATAATTTTACATAAAAAGAGATCCTGCAGACAGAACATTTATACATATATATATATATATATATATATATATATATATATATATATATATATATATATATATATATATATGAAATTCAGATTGAAGAACATACAGAATTCATTACAAAAGCCAGTTTATGGATAGACTTTATTAATAGAAAAAATTTAATTACAACATGTGGCCATACATTTGAGTGACTAAAGCATAAACAGATTATATCTGAAAGACTTTTCCCTAGCAGCTTTATGGTGAATCAGACAGTTTTCCTCCACTATCTCCACCTGGCTCAGGGAATTAACTGAATTGAGGGAATACCAGTGCTGGGAAGGTGCAGGAGCTGATAAGGGACTCTGTAAAGGTAATCCATTCCTTTAAAGGAAGCCAACAGAAAGCAAAAAGTTATTTTGGACACTTCTTCTCCAGAGTTAAAAAAAATAATAATATAAAGTGTTGTGCTCATCCATGGTGCTGGGAGCTGGCCAACATAGACTAGTAGCCAAACAGACACATCTGTCTGGAATTTCTCTCTTACTTTCTTTTACACTTTTACAGATACACACACACACACACACACACACACACACACACACACACACACACACACACACACATAAATAGTTTGAGAAATGACTACCCATCCTATTAAATATTAATGCCCATCATGCAGCTCCAACATTTTTAAAAGACCCCTTAGGTGATAGAGACAGAGGGCAGGGACCCCGATACAAAATGTGTCAAACATAGCCATTGATATTAATAGAAACCAATCATATCACACTAGTTATATTATTTTAAGACAATTATAACTATGTTGTTGTACATGCATCATAGTCTGAATTTTTCATATATTTTTAAATCTTTTAAAAAGATTTATGCATTATACCAACCATATTTTTCAATTGAAATCGCAATTTATTAAGTTGTTCACAGTTGTCTGTTGTCTGTATAGATTTGCAGTTTCATACATTTTCCGTTTACCATCGGGTGAACTCTTATACATTCAAATGAACTTTAATAAATCATAAAATAAAATTTTTCTGTCAGGTGGACAATTATATAGTTACATAACCATCAGCTTTAAGTCTAATTGAACTTTAATGTAGTATTAATAATACTATTTCTTTTTTTCTTTGATATTTTTTGTGATTCAACATTAATTAGTGGACCCCTGCAGTACTGCAGTGGACATTCTATAGGTTGCAGACTCCTGGTTGAATACTCCTGCATAAACGACCTCTATCAAAACACCAACATTTACCATTCAAACACTACCATTGACCACAAATCACAATCGCCCACCATTAGACATCAATAAACACCATGAAACACATGCCAACCTTCCCCATCAGACATCAACATCTCTTCATAAAGACATTTTCTACCCTAACAATATAACTAAATTATCAGGAAACAGCATTCACAATGAGGCGTCAAATGTTACTACACTCACATGATCTTTATCAATTCAGATGCCAACGTTTTATCAGATTCTTCTTCAGACACCACAATTCTCATTCAGACACCAACCTTAAAAACATACTGCTCTCAATGACCAATAAATACCATTATACATAATAAAACACAAATAAGCACCATCAAACACCTGGGTTCATCAAGACACAAAGCATTAAGAGGAAAAAGCTCTCTTCAGTGACCAAGAAATGACACTAATTAAAAAAGAAAGTATCAAGTCAAGTCAAGAAGTCAAGAGTCAAGAAGCTTTTATTGTCATTTCAACCATATATAGCTGATGCAGTACACTGAAATGAAACAACGTTCCTCCAGAACCCAGGTGCTACATAAAACAACATAAAACAACAATCACAGAAACAGAAAAACACAGGGCCAAGAACTAGTGGAAAGATCCTCGCCACATAAAGTGCAACATGTGTGCAACTGGGGCAAACAGTGCAAAAGACAACACAAGACAGTGCAAGACAACACAGGACAGTGCAGGACAATACACAAAACACAAAACACAAAATAGCTCCGCCAGTAAACCTATCATAACAAAATAAGGTGCACAGTAGCAGAAAAATGTAAACAGAATTGGGCAATTCAACAATAGCAGCAATAAAAAAAAAGTGAACAGTGGCAGAAAGATGTGGACAGAATATTGTGCAAAAGAACAAATCCCGAAATATGTGCAAAAAACGGCATGTAAACATTTTGTGGTAATGGTTAGTGTGAGTGGACCTGAATAATCGGTATGTGAAGTGTATGATGTGTGTTGAGTCCGGTTTGTACAGATCAGTCACACAAAGTGAGTATGAGTGTGTAGTGAGTCCGGTTTGTGCAGATCAGTCACACAGTTGTGTGTAAGTGTATATGTGTGTGTGTGTGTGTGTGTGTGTGTGTGTATATGTGTGTATGTGTGTGTGAGAGAGAGTTCGGTTCAGATGTTTGTTGAGGAGCCTGATGGCTTGAGGAAAGAAACTGTTACACAGTCTGGATGTGGCGGCCCCGCTTCCCTGATGGCAGGAGAGTGAAAAGTGTGTGTGACGGGTGTGTGTGGTTGTCCACAATGCTGTTTGCTTTGCGGATGTGGTGTAAATGTCCACAACTCACTATCCTCTGTAGGGTCTTGCGATCCAAGATGGTGCAGTTCCCAAACCAGGCAGTGATGCAGCTGCTCAGGATGCTCTCAATGGTCCCTCTGTAGAACATGGTCAGGATGGGGGGGGGAGATGAGTTTTCCTAAGCCTTCTCAGGAAGTAGAGACGCTGCTGGGCTTTTTTGGTGATGGAGCTGGTGTTGAGTGTCCAGGTAAAGTTATCCGCCTTATCCGTGCTCTTGACAATCTCCACTAAGGATCCATCTATGATCAGTGGAGAATGGTCACTCTGTGTTCTCCTGAAGTCAACAACCATCTCTTTAGTTTTGTCCACTTTCAGAGACAGGTTGTTGGCTCCACACCAGACTGTTAACCGTTGCACCTCCTCTCTGTATGCTGACTCGTCGTTCTTGCTGATGAGACCCACCACGGTCGTGTCATCGGCGAACTTGATCATATGATTCGAGCTGTGCATTGCTACACAGTCATGAGTCAGCAGAGTGAACAGCAGTGGACTGAGCACACAGCCCTGAGGGGCTCCAGTGCTTAGTGTGGTGGTGCTGGAGATGCTGTTTCCGATCCGGACTGACTGAGGTCTTCCAGTCAGGAAGTCCAGAATCCAGTTACAGAGGGAGGTGTTCAGGCCCAGTAGGCTCAACTTCTCAATCAGGTGCTGAGGGACAATCGTGTTGAATGCTGAGCTGAAGTCTATGAACAGCATCCTTACATGTTGTCCAGGTGGGTGAGGGCCAGATGAAGGGTTGTGGAGATAGCATCATGTGTTAGGGTTGTGTGCAGCAACATTTACCATCAAGACACCACACTTCAGTACTAACATTCTGACCTTTAACTACAAGACTGCAAGAGGATGCCAACAATTACCATCAAGCCATCAATATTCTTTATTAGATACTGAAAATCACCAGTAGACAACAACCTTCACTACCAAAATTCTGATAGGACCAACAAACACTAGCATCAAGAAAGCAACATTTCCTGCCAATCAACACCAACTCACTATGACTATTGGAGTAATGCTAGTAAAATGGGTCATCAATACAATTCATGTCTGCCTTTGGTGGTGCTAATAAATGTTAATAGAGTACCTAAGGTTCAGTTTAAAATCCCGCAGCATATCTTCACTTCATAGTGATGAACAATATGAACAGCTTTGATTAAAATGGAGTCCCTAAAGCCCTTCCCTTGTTTAGCGACCCTTCTGCTCAGAGTCAGCATGGAAATGCGAGATGTGGAGGCCACTAACCATCACATTCTGACATCGTATTTATATTATAATACTGTCTAGGTCTGTTAAAACTGCCAGAATATTCCTGTCACAAATAAAGGTTAAGGATGACATACCCTGGAGAAAGCTGTAGATTATTGTGGAAGTCTATAATGAGATTCAAATTGCACAGGTTCGTTAACATAACGAGAGTCCTCTGACAGCGAGAGCTCCAATGAGACAATAAGAGAGAGAGATAAATAACTTCACAATGTGTCAGTATTACGAACTGTAATGATGCAACTGTCACAATGTTATTCTGTCACATTCACACAAATACAATAGACATATAGACAGAGAGAGGAAAAAAAGAAAGAGAGTGAAAGGGAGAGGAAAAGAAAAGGGACTGACAGGTGGATGAGTTACTGATGGTTAGAGAAACAGTTAAAAGAGGAAAGGGACTGAGTCAGAACTAAGACATGGATGGATGGATGGATGGATGGATGGATGGATGGATGCTGAGGAATGAGAAAGAAGAAGGGGTAGAGAGAAAAGGAGATTAATAAATAAATAAATAAATAAATAAATATTAAAATGGCATGGTGTAAAGAGTAAAAAACAAAAGAAAAACAGAGGGATGACGAAATGAGAAAGGAAGAGCGAAAGATAGGGATACAACAGAGAAAGAGGCCGCATTTGTGGAATAGATAAAGACAGCAAGAAAAAGAAAGAAAGAGAGAGAAAGAGAGAGAAAGAGAGAGGTGAGTGGAATGAAAAGGAGAGGAACGTTAATGACAGAGGAGAGAAGAGAAATGAATGGAACAAAAAGCTAGAGTGTGAGAGGGATGGAGCACAAAGACAAAGAAAGAGATAAAAGTGTGGGTGAGTGGAAAGTAAGAGAGAGAAAGATTGAGGGAAAAAAGCAAAAAAGATGGATGGATGAGAGAGAGAGAGAGAGAGAGAGAGAGAGAGAGATATTACAAGACTGCATGCAGGGTTGTCTACTGAAAAGGGAGAGTAGGAAGTCAAGATTCATTATGCACTGCACTTATCTCAAAGCCTGCGTATGTGAGCACACACACACACACACACACACACACACACTTTTTCTCACTCCCACACACTTTAACTCTCTCCGACACACACATCTAATGTATGTTTTTGGATGAAACGTCTAAATAATTCCAGCAGCAGATGCTGTAGGAGCTTATACTCTCACTGGCGGGTTTTTCTCTCTAACTCTCACACCATTCATCTTTTCTCAGTGCTTTTTCCAAACCCAGTGTTAACTAATTATTTTTCATTATCATGCACTGTGGCTTTAGGCCTTGCTAGAGTAGTGCACCTGGATAAGAGTGCAGCAGGATGGAAAGATGGCGAGAAAGCAAAAGAAAGAGAAAGACAAAGAGAAAGGGAAAATGTAACCTCCTCATTAAGATAATACTCATGTCAGTTTATTTACACATTTACTCACCAGCTCACACCTCTTTATTAGTCGATGTGTACTAATCTTGCCCTGCCCTGTAAGTAAAACGAAACCTTACTGTATATTCTATCAGTTCTACTGTATCATTCTATCATTCTATCTTTAATTAGCATAATAGTGGATTCTAAATCTTTATAATAATACATCCTTTATAGGACACTAGTAAACCACAAGCTTTCACACACTCATGACTAGAAAACTATTCAGCTTTTAAAGTGGTGGGAAGAAAACTGGAGAACCCAGAGGAAACCCATATTCCCTAAAACTTTTCACAGCCCTTTATTAAACTAATAATTGTGAATCCACCTGCATAAATATAATAATTTATTATTTTATATATATATATATATATATATATATATATATATATATATATATATATATATATATATATATATATATATATATATTAATTATTGTAAATGTTTTATTATTAATTTAAATATCTAAAATACTGCTGCAAAAAAAAGATTTTTTTTTAATATATATATATAAACAATTATGACATAAATATGAATTAAAATCATAAATTGTGAACAAAATGTTTATGACTGTTGCATGATACAGATACCTTTACTGGAGTTCAGATTTTGTGTAGAGTCTGTAAAGATAATTAAAACCACGCTACATTGAGGACAGCAAATAATCTAGCATGCACCAGGAATCAGGATAATGATTATCTCAAATGATTTTATATCTCATATTCCCCTTTAGAAAATGTCTCAACTGAATTAACACTGTATTTAAAAGTTACTAGTAGATTCCTATCCATTTGTCATGTTGTTGTCTGTACTTCCAATAGCTCTTACATAGAAGTTATTCAGATCGATCACTGATAACAGAGCATCAGATATTATTCATACCATCATTTTAGATCAAATAAAGGTATCCAGTGTTTGTCTTTGTTCAAACTGACAGAAATGTTTAACCAGATTTGCACTGTCCCTCAGAGACCCCTGCACAAACCATCACAGTTTAATAAACCACTAGAAGTTCCTGACTTTAAGATCAACAGATATGTGTAGATGTTAATGCTCATGTCCAATTCATTACCCACATTCCACCCCTTCTGTTTGCAGCAAAGGCCAGCGCTGTCCTAGAGTAAGACCTGCTCTTTAAAGGTTAACTCAAGGGTTTCAGATCACAAGATTATTATAGCTAGAGTGCTGTCGTTTTCTCGCAGGCAAGTACAAGCTTCTGCTGGCTGGCATTACCCAGGGGTCCTGTTCCAAATTACCCTCAATCCCTCGCTGCCTTGGGTGCTTAAAGCAGCCGTAAAGCACATAAAAACTATCTGTTGCATGAGTCATCAGAAAGGCTTTGGCATACACTATTGGATTGCATTTTGCAATTCAATCCATTATGGTTTATTAGCATGACAAATAATGGTACACTTTGTAACGCCAAGCTTGGGACTATTAAAAACAAATGAAAATAAGGACTTGGAATTAGTAGAGTCTGTAAAATAAAAATTAGATTTTCCATGCTGACCACATTTGCTAATATAAACCTTGAAGGCCTACAAATAGTGTAAACATGGCATTTCTCTATTAGAGTGGCAAAAAAAAGGCAGCATTCTATCTATCTATCTATCTATCTATCTATCTATCTATCTATCTATCTATCTATCTATCTATCTATCTATCTATCTATCTTTCTTTCTTTCTTTCTTTCTTTCTTGGAAACTTAAATCCAGGTTAAGGTGTCTTTATTAGGGACCAAAACTAAAAGGAAGGGTATATAGTTACAATGCCCGGAAAAAAGGGTGAGGAATGGCTAGAGCAGGAGAAGGAGTGGGGCTCTGATGCCTCAGGTCCCAACAAGCGGGATGACTCTGCCACGGTCACCATAGGCTTATACGGTGTAATAAATAAATAGTTTAAAAATCATATATTGTGATTTCTGGATTTTTTTTTTAGATTATGTCTCTCACAGTGGACATGCACCTACGATGAAAATTTCAGACCCCTCCATGATTTCTAAGTGGGAGAACTTGCAAAATAGCAGGGTGTTCAAATACTTATTTTCCTCACTGTAGGTGTCAGGGTCTTCCTGCCACAGGGCTGATGATTTTCCTTCACTAACAAGGCGGTGCGAGGGTCCAGTGGGATTTCCTCTTCTGCATCTCAAGTCTTTTGCCTGTAGTAAAAGAAATAGGGGAAAGAGCCTCTATTAGTCATAAGCCTAAGGTTCTCACCGCCACTCCAATTGAGCTCCAGCCGTGTCTTGTAAGGAAGCCACGCCTCCTTGTTTGCTGCGCTGGGTCTTACTTCCACATGCTGCTGACGGTCGAGTTCGGAATGCTTGCCACTTTTGGTACGTGAGGCAGAGGCCCATCGTCACAATATATATATATACAATATTCTATTTAGACTAATATATATATATATATATATATATATATATATATATATATATATATATATAGTCTAAATGGTTATATGCAGAATTACTACACGTAAAATGCACAAATCTGTTTAACTATAAAAATTACAAAATATGCACACATTTTTATTATATACTAGTATTTAATGTTTGTTTTAACAAGCAGCATTGTAGAGGGACATAATTTGCCACCACCAAAAAGGAAAGACTTTGGCCTTTGACCTTTAAAAGACAGGCAGGCGGGACGGACAGACAGACAGACGGACAGAGAGAGAGAGAGAGAGAGAGAGAGAGAGAGAGAGAGAGAGAGAGAGAGAGAGAGAGAGAGGGATGGATGGATTAAGTGTCATGCATGTTTAAAATGCACTACATTGTTTATGGGGTGTGCCGTTAGCAGAAAGCACTGTTAGCCCCGAGTTAAACACATGGCTGTGTGCTAAGTGGCCTCTGTAATTTAAGTGCAGCAGTAAAGAGAGCTTGTACTGCTTTCAATATTTAATGAAGAACGTGAGAATCTGCGTGTACAGCAACAGTGTTTGCTTTTAAACTGCATCATGTTCAGTAAACATGGATTCTATCTGACATGCCAGAGAAGTGAGCAATCTATAATCTGATGTTGGCCACGCATGAACACATATAGAAGAACTTGCTCACATCGAAATGATCGAATAAATGTCTTCAATTTTTTAGGGGAACAAAATAAGTATTTGCATATTTAGAGATACTTGGATCTCTATTGGTAATTTGCTGCCTTCTTTTGGCAGCATGTCGTGTCCAATGAATACCATTAAGGACCAGTAGCCTTGTAGATCACATGTTTGTATATACTGGACACTACTTTGGACCATTTCAACATCATTATGTCTCCAAAATTCCAATAAGCTGCTACAAGGTTTTGTTTGGTTTGATGAAAATATTTAATGAGGTACACAAGCGCAGTACTGAATGAAACTACTTGGTATTGGTTTTAATGGTATTTGTAGTAGAAATCTTTAGAATCTGTGTGGGGTCCTATTGTTTTTTGTTTTGTTGTTTTTTTAGCAGAGCAGTGTTGTTTTCATGTTCAGCTTTTAGAACTATAGCTAAAATATAATTTATCCAGAGTATTCTAGCTGTAGAATTAGATTGTATTACACTTTTTGTGCTTTTGAAAATCCCATTCAACCATTCCATTCCATAGTCACTTTGTGTCAGGGGTATTGTCATACTGAAACAGGTTTGGGGCACCTAGTTCAAGTAAAAGGGAAAGTTTCATGCTACCACATCTAAAGACACCTTCAACAGTTGTGGGCCTCCAACTTTCTGGCAACAGTTTGGGAAAGAACCTCATATAATGGTCATTAACCTGGCCTAACCAATAAGAATTTAGTATTCAGGCAGAGAAACCTATATTTATCATGATAGCATTCTGGAACATTTCAAGAGCTGAGTTAAGATTCATTTGTGCAGTCAGGCTGCAAAGAAGAACTGTGTGCTAAATGTAGCTCTTGGATAGGAAATTTGAAAGTCATTAGCATATCATCAGAGTGCTAAAGCTTTAGCAGAGAAGCGTAGAAGAACATTCTCCTCATCGACCTAACGAGTGTGATTTAGTGTCAGAACTGAAGCGCTTCTTACCACAAGAAACCTAATTGCACTGAGTCAGTGAGGCCTAATGGAGCCTGAATTGGTTTGATTGCACAACGTGCTTTTATGCTAACTTAGCTTATTTGCTAAAGTAAAAGAAAAACCTCCAGATTTTCTTTTCCACCTTACTTTAGACTTTAAATCCCTGTGACTCTTATGTCGCCTATTATGTATTTAAGCCGATTATTAGCTTTCAATTGAAACTGAAGGAGCCAGCCATTTAAGCAAAAATAAGGCTATTCTTAGCAAACAAGCATTGTCCTTAACCCGCGGTGTTCATTTTTCATGCATTTTTCAGACGATACAACTTATATAAGGCAAAAAAAAAAATTCAAATATAACTGGAACCTCTGACAAGCAGTTCATGGCTATGAGAAAAGGTAGCTGACACTCCTTCAGTCAAATATGCAGCACTGTCTAAAATATTTAAGACCGTCGTTCAATTATTCATGCTGCTTTCCATGCTGTGTGAGATACAGTAATCCATTCTCACACCAGAGGCCCTCTGTGCTTGAACAAATGGCTTGTTGTTTTAATGTAATTTGCCCCGGGAGTATTTGTGGGTGGCTAAGTGTAATATTTGGCAAGAGACGAGAGTGTAGAAGTGATGAAGTATTTAAATAAAGCTGATAAAAATAATAAAAAAACATTGTTATGACGCCCAGCTCTGACTCGGCTGGGTTTACAAGCCTGGCTAGGAGCACAATTTACAGGAAAGTGTCATAAATGCTCTCTGACGAGAAGCACCTCTTAATCTTAGTGCCAAGCCAAAGACGGAAATTTATGTGTAGTTTTTATATTACATTTTTATATCAGGATGACTGTCTGGCCTATTGTCATGAGATATCTTTTTTAAATAACAGTTGCTAAAACATTTCTCTGTTCCAGAATTCTTCATTGTAAAGTGTTTGAGCATTTCAGAGGGAAAGCACACTAGTCTCTGTCTACATCTCAAGCGGTGCAAGCACAAGCACCATAACAAACTTTGTCATAATATGTATTCTCCATGACAGCAATAAAGATCGTCTAATGATAGTCCTGTGATTAAAGAATATGATGATTCCTATCCATAGTGGCAAAAAATGCTACATACTGTAAGTAAAAATCCAATCACATCTACAGCTGAGAAGCTGGCAGTCGAGCGTCATACTAAAGAGCCCAGCCCTTAGGGAGCCTCAGAAACATTCTTAAAATGAGTTTGCGATAAAAAATAATGTCCTTCAGCAAGTTTCGTTTACGTTTCACTAACACTATTACTATATTTGTGGTCCTATGAGATTTGAGTTATCTATTTGTTGGGTATTGTTGGCTGTCTTTGGTCTCATTGGCATTCAGTGCCTCAGAAAATGTTTATGATCTGTGATTATTGAATATGAGAAAGAAAAAAATAGGTGAAAATCATAAACCATAAAGCTGGCTAGCAATGTAAAGATAGCTAGTTACACTCTTTACCACAGCCACAGCTAGCAAAGTGGGTCTTTCCTTGCTATTTTATGGATTTTCATCTACACTGGTAAGTATTTCCCTGTCATTTTATGAAGCAGGAAGCAGATGCAAATACAGATAATTTATTAAAAGTGCAAACAAAGAAAGAAAAATAAACAGCACTTAACAACTTGAACCAGATCAATGACAGGTTCATGACAGCCATCCAGGACAAAGAGAAAGTGAGAAAAAGTGCTAAGAAAGGTGAGACTGATATACTGAACAACTGGTCATTACAACACAGTGTGATTCAGATGTGACTGAATAGTGACTAAGTCATGTGGCATGCAGGGCTGATGGGAGATGTAGTCCTGTGCCTCTAGGCAGAATCCTCACATTTCTGTGATGTCATGGTATTAGCATAGTGCCTGGAATAGAGTCATGCATAATTTTATGCCCCACATAATTTTTAAAAGTAGGTGTTATTGATAGTGTAATAGGAAGGAGATAAAAGCAATTGCAATAGAGGTTCATGTTCAACCCTATAGCAGCAAATATACACAGAATAACTGTATTGGCAGTCAATCAATATTGTTCAGTATTTATACTGCAATACTGCAGTACTGTTAATGCTTAATTCCAGTTGTTTGGAGTGTTGATACATTTTCTACAGTTGTTGGTTTGACATGACTTCCATCTGCGAATATATATATATAAATTCTTTTTTTACAAGTAAAACACAATGACTTGTATAGCAGACACTTTATGTTACCAGATTTCAAATATAGTTATGGTTTTTCAGGAGATGTGTATTTAGCATGTGTAAAAAGAGTCTCCAGTGTCAATGCCTTGGAACAGTTAAGGCATTTTAGCGTTCTTGTGTTAATTTCAAGAAATGAAATAATTAAAACTAATTTGTATCACCATCTGTTGCTATTCCACTAACAAATTTCTTCAGTATAAGAGGAAGAAAATACTTTAATTTATTTTTAGGATTCATGGTCAGGCTGTCTTACCATATCACACTGATTAATATTTAACAAAACTATAACAAGTGTTTTATTCTTTATATATTATAGAACTAATTATCAGAGCATGCCTGGATACCCTATTACAGGTTTTCAGATTTTATATGTGAACATCATACATTTTTCATTACTAGCATATGATCAAACAGATACAGGTTTAATAAGGGAAGCAATGTAAATTATTAAAAAGCCGGTAGTCAAGACTGTGATGTGATACAGTACTCATGCTGTATGCTGAAAAAAGTAAAATTCCCAAAGCTGTAATTTTCATTAAATCAGGCATAAATGTGCGGTCATGACGTGTTTGAAACACAGCCAATTCATTTGTATTTATCACTTTACCAACGTCCGCTTCTAAATCTGTTGTGCTACTCTAGATGACTTTAGGGGTCTTCAGGTTGCATAATAGTGTTACATGTGAGTGTATTATCCTGGTAGGTCAGTAGTGCTCCAATTGCTTCTGGCCATAAAGTCACAACCCCTCTGATTCCAGCTTCAGATAATGACAGCTCCTCCATCTCCACACACAATGCAGCTTTTAAGAGTTTCTCTATTGCTATTCAGTCAGGACAAAAAGGACAATAGAAGGTGAAACAGAAGGACAAAGGGAAGAATGGAAAGAGTCACTTACAGGGAGTGGAAGATATATAATCAGTGGTTTTGGAAAGGATGTTACAAACACACACTCTCCTTCCTGTCCTATCGGTTCAGGCCAAGAGTCTGGGGGAAAACACATCCATGGAAAACCCAAAGAAATTCATGGTTCTTCATGTATCATGCCTCTCACTGGCAGAGGAAGTAAAAATCATTTAACCTATTTCTCACCCATAATTATTAAAATAATCATTTAAACCCTCATATTCTTTTGGGGTCAAATTTGACCAGTTTTGACAGCAAAAATCTATTACAGCTTGCTTGGAATCTGTGGTCAGAGCGTAGAGTCAGCCATGATATGGCACCCCTGTAGCACAGAGTGTTAAGGGCCTTGCTCAAGGGCCCAAGAGTGGCAGCTTGGCAATACAGGGGCTGACTCCCCCAACCTTCCGATCAGTAGCTCAGCACCTTAACCACTGAGCTACCACAATTTTTTTATGATTACATAAAAACACTGTTTCCTTTTTCCTGTTGAAACAAGGCTTCATGATATCCTCAAAGATGGCTATTTAAAAAAAAAAGAAAATTTCACCATTTTAGTAAATTCTGAAGGTCTTAAAAAAGTGACATATTTTTGCTAAGGGTCAGATTTGACCCACCAAGAATATTGATTGTTATATGCATCCATTCATCACATAGAAGTTTTGGGTTGCTGTGAATCAAATTTGGCTAAATTACCCACACCACAGACACAGTTTACCCCCTCCCCCACCCACCCTGTCTTCTATGGGAACACATAATCCCATAGTAACACAACTTTTCTCGTGGAACATTGATACTCTGAAATAATTTTTCAGTGTCTATGAGGTTATTGACCATGTCTTTTGTCATGAAAGTAATATTGATCACAGAGAGCAAAGTGACAGTACAGAGGGTGTGTCTGTTGTTGAGGATGGTGTGGAGAATGGTCCTAAACACAGTGAATGGCACAGATGCTCAAAGAGAAATCTTCAAATAAAAAAGGTGAGATTTCATTGTCGTCTATCCCTTATTCAATTCAGTTCAATACATTTTTATTTGTATAGCGCTTTTAACAATGAACATTGTCTCAAACCAGCTTTACACAGATAATGTGGTGATAAAAAAAAGTATATGTTCTTTATAAGTGTAAGTTTGTCCCTGATGAGCGAGCCAGTGGCGACTGTGGCGAGCAAAAACTCCCCAAAATGGCATAAGAAAGAAACCTTGAGAGAAACCAGCCTCAAGAGAGAAACCATCATCATCTGGGTTGCACTGAATGTCCATTTATTGCAGATATACGATGTTGCGGGGTACAGTGATGAGGATCAGAAGCAAACTACAGTCCTGAGTCAATGTAGCAGTCTGTTGACATTAACTACAGTCCAAATCCATCCTCAAAGCTTCCGTTCTTACTCCGAAATTTCATGGAACCACCCAAGGCGTTGATGAGAAACCGTCCCCAATTGCACAGAGTGGCCTCCAAATGAAGAGAACACTATCCAGAGGCAGGCCTGGACGAAGTGGGAAGATCCACGGAGGGAAGAGGGGCAGGAACAGTGGTCAATGAAACTTCAGTTTTGCAATTTTAAGCAAAATTAAGTTTGATTATGTGAAAAGGTTTTACCTCTTTCCTAACATGGAACTGTGCAGGTCAATTTTGACCCATAACACAACATATGTCACTATGGTTAATAATATTAAGAAAAAAAAAAATCAATTTATTTTGGAGGTATCCTCTAATATACTAAATCTAATACAATCAGATAATATGAATACACATTGTCTTCACTATAAGAAGAAGTCAAGAAGCTTTTATTGTCATTTCAGCCATATATAGCTGATGCAGTACACAGCGAAAATAGACAACGTTCCTCCAAAACCCTGGTGCTACATTTACCAACATAAAGCTACATAACAGAAAACACAAAGCTAAGGACTAGTAAGTGTCCTCGCCACATAAAGTGCATCGTGTGCAACTTGGTGCAAACAGTGACAGACAGTGCAAAGAAACACAAGACAGTGTAGGACAAATACGCAAAACACAAAATATCGCCGCCGGGAAACCTACTGTATATTATACAGTGCAGTGTGCGGAGAGAACTGAGTACAGCCTTGTAAATAAACAAAATGTAAACAAAAGGGTTTGTGCAAAACAGCAATAGCATATAACATAAAATAAGTGAAGTAAAAAAAAAAAAAATGTTAACTTGTGTTTACATGGTTATCAATGCATACCAAGTTAACTATGAGGTGAAAAACAATATTGGATGATAATCATTGTTCTTTGAGCATTTTTGGAGTTGAGTTAACTCATGGGTCAAATTTGACCCTGTAACACAAAATATGTGGGCACTTTCTAACACATTACAAGGGCTAATCATATGTCCCGGGCAAACAATATAGTGTTTTATACTAATTATTAAACATATTGCTTTATGTCAGGAGTATTCAGAAATTTCCCCACTGTGGGACGAATAAAGGTATAATCTTATCTTATTGTATAATGAATTTTCTTTCCATATTAACAACATAAACAGTTACTTGTGTGCAGGACATGGCACCTAATAATAAACAGATTCAAATGTCTTGTTTTTATAATCATTTAAATTGTAAAACTTGATAATATAAGGGGTTTTATTAAACATGTATGGAAGCCTCCAGTGTCAGTGCACTGCAACAATCAGGTGTACAACTTGTTGTATATAATGCATAAAACACTTCAATGTATGCTGTTAATCTGAAAATAATCAACATCAGGGTAGTAACAGGACTTTCACTGTGCTTTAGGCAGTAGGACATCACCTGGTTGTTATTTATTTTGCTATAACAGTATTTCTTAAATGTGGTATTCATTAATAGGAAGTTGTTTTTATGCCAAGATACTTAGAACTGAGTGGAGCAAAAAGCTGAACATTTCTAAGGGTTAAAGTTATTATTCCTTAAAGCTGTGTTAATCTTCCAGACTTATTCCTGATTCCTATACTTCAGCATGATTTTATTGAAAATTATATAATTGTATGACAAGGGCTCTCCCCTGCTTAATGGATTTTTAATATGGGCCATATGGTTAGTATCTCAATGCCAGAATGTCATTTGGGGAGAACAAAACACAAATTGTCCAGCTAGCTGTTATTTTAATAAAGTACAACTTAATGATATATTTTGTCAAAACACACACACAAAAACCACATTAAAGTTCATCTTAAAAAATTACAAATAAAAATAAATAATAATAATGCCTTCTCCTATTGTTCTTTTTGCAAGGATGAAATGCCAACATATGAATTACAGCAATTGAATAATAAAAAAAGTTTTTAAGCTTGCTATGTATAAATAAGACAAGCTAGCCACTAAATTCAAGGACAAGAGCGGATGCTTAATCTTAATTTCCTTTTTTAAACATGTAGTTCACTTTAGAAACATTACCAGTGACTTAAATGTCCTTTTCAAATGTTCTTGACTCATATTACTTTGATTTTTAGATGATTTAATGTTAATTTAATGTTATGCTGGTATGTTGGCTAAGTAGTACAATCATAAGCAGTTCTTGTGTTTGTATTTGTTTTACTTTCTGTATGCTGTAAGGAAATATTTGTGGATCTGTTTTAGTGGATTAGAAATCATTGCAATAATGTTGTACTGTATGCTGGTGTACTAATAAAAAATAAGTGTAGTATAACTGATTACTATTGCTAATTACAGCCTGATATGCTACTTATAGGATTAGAACTACAGATAATTTTTAATAACTACTAATAAAGTGATATCATGGACAGTGTTTTAAGGATTGAAAGCTTGGCTAATAATCCAAAATCTGTTTAGAAAATGTATATTATTTACTATACTATCACGTGAGCATACTATTGTGAACAATTAAACTTTTGAGCATTTAACCAGAACATATTTCTCGGTGTTTTTCCCATATCTCTCAGCAGTGTGTGTCAGCTGGATGTAAAAGGGTTAACCCAGTCGCCTTCACGCTCATGCAGAAAAACATTATCTCAGCCAAAACTCCTCTATCCATCCCCTCACACCCCCTCTGCTGTGTGTTTTATTCTCCTTTCTGCTTGGGAATAATTTCACTGTGCAGGCCATATTTGGACTAAATTCCCTCAAGCCCTCTGAACCAAAAGTTCAGGAAGAAAACTATAATAACTATGAGAATTGTGTGTAATCCACCAACTAAATAGCTTTGCCCACTGCCAAACCGATATTTCTGTGCAAATAGGAAGGCAGACTGCCAAACAGCTTTGCGTTCTGAATGAAAACACCACATCTTCCCAAAACCCAGGGATAGTCCTGGACAACAAGTTACTGCGTGCCTTAAAGCACAAACCAGGGAGATTCCACTGTAGTGCACAAGGGATCGCTGGTGGGACTGATCTCAGCCAATCAGTGTCTGCTGCCTGTTGATAGACCATTTGAGCAAATATATTCAAGTGTAGACCACGCACATGCACCAGTGTTATGAGTCCTGACAGTGACCTGGTAAAAAGGGCGATCCGCAACCGCTGAAAGAACACGGGAAGAAATCTGATCTTCGTGGGACACAGGGTAGCCCATGGGCCTTTGGCCTGCTGTCAGAAGCAATCACATCTCTTGGCCATTATCCGCAGACGTGTGTGCCAAAGGCAACAGCAGATCTGCACGGCTTTTCCAAATGTGCCACGCTCCGTGAGCAGTGCCATACCCTTGAGGCTCGTCCTGACAATGTTTGGACAAGTGATTTATGGTGTTGTAGCATGCGACGAGTCTTTCGGTGTGTTTTAATTGAATACCAATTAAACTCAAGAGATAAATCAACTTTGATCCACTGATTATGTATTTTTATAGGAGTGCATCTTTCTTCTGATGCCTTCAAGGAAGCCAAAATACATAGTTGTTTTGACTAAACATGTAATTCCCTCTGTTACGTTCCCACCTTGGCTAGGCCTAGGGGAGTGTGGGAACAATAACCATTTAGTTGTTGCGGGTTGTTTGGACAAAAAGCAGAACCAGAGTTTAGAGTAGTTATTGTTTTAATGGTCAAGTGCAGTAAGGTAACAAACAGTTTCCCAGGGTGTTTCACAGAGTCGAGAAGACTAGACTCACACCAGCAGAAGAACATGGACAGTGCCAAAGAAATGAACATAAGAAAAAGGTCTACTCTAGGCTGTATTTTGGAAGCTTAATCTAACTAACAAACAGCCACAGACTAGCTGACTACTCTAGGCTATGCTAGCTACCAGAAAATACAGTGGGTGGCACCTGCCCTCTAACCAGGGTGTCTAAACAATGGCAAAACCTACGTGGTGGAATGTAGGTGTGCGCACATTCTTACCTGTTCTTAAACCAGGTGAGCTAGTATAACAGAGACAACTAGCAACAACTAGCAACAAGCTCTCTCTTTCTCTCTCTTCTTCTTTTATTTCCCTCTCCTGGGGACTTCGGGAGCTGCTTTTGAAAGGAAGACTCAGCCTCCTCTGTTCGGGCTCTTGCTCATCATTGGTTCCTTTTTTTCCAGGCCTCCATTTCAATTACCAGGTGGCTTCACCTATAGATAGTAAAGAGCTGAAGACAGAGCCAACAAAAGGGGGGAGGGGGGAGCAGTAGAAAAAAAAACAGCAGACACTTAACACCATCTGTGGAAAAAAAAGTTTGTTTTTCAATTGAGAAAGAATCATATACCTTAAAATTAGGCCATTCCTGATTTGGCACAGAGGTCACACCTCTTTCACTGAGACTGACATGCATAGAGGCCATGCCTTCTTAGCTAGAACTGATACACTTTTCCCAATACACACCATTTAGATGTTTTGCACCTGTATTGTAAAGTATTCAGACATACTCCTATAAATCTGTGTATGTTTACACTAGTAATATTTCACTGTGTAAAGAGGTTACTGTGAGTGTCATGTCACTTGCTCCTGGCAAAGCAGAAACTGCTCAGCCCTGACTGCTGGGACGTTGACGGATCATTTGTTGGCGACTGAGTTGCACATAATTTACATTTGGGAAGATGCAAAAGCTTGAGCCTAGACTACTGCAATAAAAAAATGAAACTGGAAACTCTGTAAAACCTTGAGCTTGGCTGAAGCACTGCTCGTTTAATCGACAACGCGACCGACAGAGCTATTTGATGTTTTAATCGCGTGATCAAAGTGTAGCTAAAACCGAACCCGTTATTCTCGCTGTTACTTGATCTCCATACTGCTGGGTTTTTTCTTTTATATGGTTTTTATTGATGATAATATGATTTTACGACAAGGGCTCTCTCCAGCTCAATAGCTTTTTAATTTTGGCCATATGGTTCACTTATCAATGCCAGAATGTCAATCAGGGTACAAAAAAATGCAAACTTGAAGCACTGATTATGGCATTCCATTAAACTCAGCTTTATGATCAAGTGAGACAAAACTTTGTACTGGTTGTATTCTATTGTTGAATTACAGAGAGCATTTTAATAAATGGCATTCTCACATGATACATCAGCTATTCTCCATCTCCTAAGAAAGCTCTGGGGTGAGTCTTTCAGTGGCATGAAAAATTATTATGACCAGCCTTGGAGGACATTTATAAAACATGTTGCTTGCTACCAACATCACTTATGACCCTACTTGTCTCTGCCATCGCCCATTTGCCCTTCTGCTGTCCAGCAGGTGCCACATGGCTGTTTATGCACCGCACCTCCAGATTGAGAAACAGATTTTCCCCCAGGGCCACTGCTCAGCTGAATTAGGTCTCCAACAGCCCCACATAACTGCTAGCTATGCTACACACACACCTTATACTTATTGTCATTATGCACTAAGGAATACTGGCAATAATAGGCTGTGTCACAGTGGACAATGTACCATAATGATGCTCGTCCAATTATCACACATATTCTAATGTATATCAACATATAGGTGTCAGTATAGCAGTAAAACCCAACATACAAGCCTTTTACTCGTTAGCCATTATCTCTGTCTACGTGTCAGCCCCACTCTACCTCATCCATCAGTGGAAATTGCCTATCATTATCAGATATTAGTGGGACGGTGGATCATTCGGAGAACATCAATGACCATGATGTCCAAAAATAACTAAAAGAATGATTTGTTTTATATTGTATGCTGTATAGTGTTCTATGGTGTCAGACAGAACTTTATTTTTAGTAATTATTCACATTTTATCAGTTTACCTCCAGAGACACTGAAACAAAAACATGCCAACATATGTTTGCAAAAATTTTATACTACTCCAGAACTTTTACAATTACTTAACCTCAGCATCATCACTCGAACTTGGGGTCATCTCTGTGGAGCTTTCAGAAAAAAACATGCTTATTTTATACACTATTTAATATTACACTGTAGAGGTAAAGGTAAACAGTATGATGCATATCAGTAGTGCAAATGGCAATATTGAAATAAATAAGAATTGTGGTGTACTAGGTTAATGATCAGTAAGGCATTCAACTATCAATATACAAAAAATATTATAAATAAATAAATAAACTCACTCATTCACTCAACTAATGTCCATATTTGTACGATCGCACCTAGATTCATGGTTTCCAGTTGCTCATTCCATTTTTAGCCATTCCTGGCTGTAGAGAAGGCACATCCGAAAATCTGCTTTGAAATTCTTCTTATAAAATTGTATTTACAATATAATCCAAGATAAATTCTTAACTATTTGACCATGGGACAAACAGTGGATTTCTGACAGACTACTACCTCTTTATTGTTGCTGTATTTGAGTATTAATGCAATTACAGTCCATTTTGAAATACAAGAGCATGTGCAGTGCCAGGACCAGAGGTCAAACATTTTGACTAAAAACATGGTGGTGAATACAGATTCTGGACAAATTCAATCAGCTTTGTCAGGGAAAAAGAAGTTCCGCATCTAACATCATTTGCCAATTAATTTCTGGAGGGCAATGTGGCCAACGCAGTGGGATCTCCACCAAAAGCAAAAGACCACTGGGTGACTCCAAATGGACTTACCCAATGAGCCCACACTAACCTCAGGCGAAAGTCATTTACTCCCACCATTATTCTCCCATCTTATTTATTTGAAGTGATGCTTCCATTTCTTCCACTTTTGCATTCGTCTCTGAGAGAATTGCCGAGGCAATCGGTTTCCCCAACCGCTGGGCCCCATATTGTTCGAAATTACGCTTTCAATTTGCTGTGGTGCCTCGACACAGCAGGAGCCTCCTCACTCTTTCCTTTATGGCGGACAGACGAGACAATTGAAAACACAATAAATTCAGGCAAATGGTGCTCACCCACGGGCCGGCATCATCATTTCTAATGCAGAGAGAGTTGACGGTTTATTTGTGCGATGCAGCATTTTCAAAGAATCTAGTCAGAACACAATTACACTACCAGCTGTAAGAAAAATACCCCACCCAATCTCTAACCTTCTTATGTCTAATGTTCTTACTTAAAATATGAACTAGAATTGTCCATTGTCTAATCTATTTAGATGTGAGATAACATTGGAATGTCATGTGGCCACCAGCATGTTACCTACCTACAATGAGATAATATATAAAGGTCACATTAAGGTCTGACACAATACAGTTGCTTAAGCTTACTTGCCTATTTTTTCTGTCTGATCATTTACATATTCACTGATACTTCCATCTTTTAATCTATTTAAACTTTTGGCCATCTAACCAACTTTCAGTCCTTTTTATTGTCTATCTATTTTTCATCTATTCACCTTTCCATCTGATTGTCTGATCATCTATTCAAATTACTAGTTACCATTTGTCTGTCTAGCCTTCAATCAGCCAGTCTTTCAGTATATCCGATAATGTAAGTAAACATAAAAATCAATATTAGTCTATATGAGTGTCCGTCTATTCTGTTTGGGTTTTCTGCTTGACAGGGTTTCCAATGATCCAACGTTATTTTGTGCTAAGATTTATAATGAGCTTATTTTACAGTTTGTACAGAATCTGTCCTATACAGCATGACCACACCTTAGTAGATCGAGAGTACATTTGTGTTGTCCACTTCTATGGTCATGTTTACTGCTCCTCTTTCTGTCCATCTCTCTCTCCTCCTCTTTCGGTCCTGTTGTTGAAACCACTCAGTAGTTTATGTATTGCTCTATCTGATGCTGTTCGGCTTGCTTCACTGATCCCATCATCGCCCGGGTTCCTTTCCTTCAGCCCCCGCCCTAATGAGAAACTGATAAAATTAAATCGCAAGCTTCACTGCTCTCCACAACAGGTGTTGCATCTTTCCATGCTCACTCCCTCTATGTGTCACTCGCTCAAATCACTGGAGGTGAGGAGAGTGAGAAACGGCTTCTATGACATTAATGCTTTCTGTCTGCCAGCTACAGAGCAGAAGAAATGTGACACGCTCAGAGTACAGGACTCGTCTGAAAGCAAAATAAAAATGAATAACGGGTGACTGCCCTGAGAGTGTCTAACTGCTCAGCACCAATATCTGACTTAATTAACTGTTTGTTTAGTGGCACATGTACCCCAAAGGCATGTTATCATATTAAGATTATGGAGATAATATAAGTACAAGCAGAAATCTAAGATGTTCCACTTTAGAGCAATGCAGAAAGTCTAAATACAGAAGAGACAAATGCACTAATGGTGCATAAATGGTTGTATTAATAGAAATAAGTGCATTATATGAGGTACTAAAAGTGGCAGGCCGTACATGGTATTTGGTACATGGGCCTTCAGTGGGGACTTACCCGACTTAATTCAACTCTTATTACCACCACTATCACGTTACAGTTATAGAAACCATCAATACTATACAAAAACGCAATATAAAAGCGCATGGCATTACAGAGAGCGAGGCATTTCGCATATGGTGGCTGAATACCACTTTTTACTAAAGCAAGCTTCAAACCTCTACACTACAACCGCAACTGTGCACCTACATCATCTAGAGCAGTTCAGCATCAATATTTGTCTAATAACATGACAAAAACATAGTAAATAAAATACAACCTTCTCACCAGAGATGCAGACTCATAATTTGCACCACTCCTCAGAGGCTGTAAGTATGTCCGAGACCAAATTAATTTCTTTTCCTCCGTCAGCCATTGTGGGCGTAAAAAGGCTAACTCGGATGTATTAATGTGTGCAGCTCGCTACACACGTGTTTTGCCAATCAAACTTGGCTGTAACAGTTTCGCTCTGACCAACCAATCAGAGGACGGAAAAATGCTGATGCTATTCTCTGAGGCGAATTTGAAATCTGATTGGTTAAAGAAACAGACCCATTGCTAATATAGTCTAAGGTACAACGGCCAGCACTACTGATTATGAAGGCCCTGGACAGATTAGATTGACATGGCAGCACATAGAGGCTGATCTTCTACATACATGTAGTGGAAGCAGTGCAGCCAAGAGAAAAGCTATGAAATGAAGAGAATAAACTGTTGGGAATAAATTTGAATTTAGGTTGTAAATGTAGGTCAGTGCTTCTGACAGTGTTTAGGCCAGCAGAGAAGGCCTTGCTGGCCCTGACGGCCCACCACTGGTTACTAAACCACCAGGCTGAGCTAAACTCCTACTAGAACAGGACATTCACACAGAAAATGATCAAAAATGTGATAATTTTAAACCCCCCAACTATTATAAGCATGATTCATAACAAAATAATAATAAAAAAACAATTCTTAATTAAAGATTGTCTTTGGACTCTTTCAAGATAAAACACTTGGGGACAGTGCTGTTATTGGAAAATCATTAGCAGCAGGGTTGTGATATGGCCTTAAATAAAGCATTGTTACTGTTAAAGATCCATATTTGTCTTTACATATCAACATTCTTTATTACTCTTTCTTTATAAACTACAAACAAAATATATATATATATATATTCATAATGCCTCTACCACAAAAGAAAAAAAAAAAAAAAAAAACGGGACGAAGCACAAAAAATATTAAGATTAAGTTTTGGACTATCACTGGTCAGGAAATCAAACTAAGAATTAGACAGAAATGAAAAATGAAAAAAGAGATAGAACCCTCCAACCATCAATCCTGGTTCCATTTATGACTTTGTTATCAGACCTTTGATGGACTGCATCACATGCGGCAAATAATGACAAATCTTACTTTTAAATAAATAAGTAAATAAACATCCCAGAACACATTTTTGCTGACAGTTATTTTTACGTTAATTAATTCCTAATCATGATGTTACCTTTATGTACACTATAAAAGTAAATATCCCTGTATTTAGCTTTATCTAAATCAGTTCACTGCAGCAAAATCAAACAAGCAAATGGTGGCACAGGAGCTGTCTGGAGTGCATTTGTTTAAATCTTGTTAAAATCTTAAAAAAAAAACAATTTGCTGTTAAAACCAATAAAATCTTAATATTTGCAATCTTTTGGCTCAGGAGTGTTCAGGTGATGTAAGAAGATGTATAAGAACTAGTGCATTAATATAAATCAGTTGTCTTTCAGCTAAGAAAAACTGTGCAATCAAGAACAAGAAGGTGTAGGTCACTGGTGAAGTCAATTTCCTTCTTAACAAAAGATCCTAAGTTTAAATTCCACCACCAGCAATCTACCACTCCTGGGTCCTTCTGCATGGCCCTTAACCCTTAGCTGCCCAGTTGTATAAATAAGATATCTGTAAGTCACTTTCAATGAGGGCATGTGCAAAATGCCAAATTTTCAATCATATATAATACGCCTATGCATATTTGTAAGAAAGCATGAATAAATATTGAATTTTATTTCAACCATGAAAAAAAATCAGACATCAAAGATCTGCAACATTATCGTGAAAAAGACTCCACTGATGCATAACATGCATAATAAAGTAAAAATGTGAAAATCTAACAGACAGCGACTATTAAATGTTCACCGCTTTTCAGTGTTTTCTCAATTCCAGCAGAGAAACCACTAACTGTGTCTCCCGCTGTTCGTGAACTAGTTAGTTCCGTCTTCAGGACGTGGAAATGTTGGATAAATACACATAAATGTATATGACGAGGCACTCAAAGTACACAGCTTTCAGCTGTGTGGTTTGTCGGTTGGAAAAACTGAAAAGAGACGGTTCTATTTTTTTGTCTCCGTCATGAAGTGAAGTCTGTTTATTGTAGCAGGTCAGACAAACAGTGTGAATCAAAGCAAACTGGCAATTGAAAGTCAATGGCACACAGCGGGACTGTCTCAGACACCATACAAACTGTTCATACTGGCACAGCTTCACAGCTTCTAAATGTTAGGTTTTTTAGGTGACCTCATTACCTATATTAGTATTTTATAACAATAATATTATAACCCTGTGACTTGCCAATTGCAACTTTTGAAATAGGCACTTATCAAGTAGGTGATTAAATGTAACTTATGCCTCTCATCTTTCTGAATGCAAAATAATTTTCAAACGTAGTTTCCCCCTTTCTTGGAATTTATCAGATTTGTCTGAATAGCAAACAATATAAACACATTCTTTCTGTCCAGTATTTTTATTGCAAACTTGATTGATTTTTCAAAGTCCAAATGAATTACTGGACAGCAAATGTATGTAAAAAAGAAATGAAAAATCAAAGGTGTTGATTGCATACGCATTTACCTATATCTCTTAATAAATCTGTTTATTGTCTCTCTGACTATCTAGCTATCTATCTGTTCATGCATCTATCCATCTATGTTTCTGTCTTTATGTATAATCCTGTATCCATCTATCTATATATCCATCAATCCTTCCTTCTGCCTGTCTATCAGTCATATAATTGTATAACTATTCCTGTGAATGATTTCCAATCTATTGGGTGGTATAACCATTTAAGTATCCATCTATCTATTCATATACCCATCTATCTCTATTTAACCATCTTTCCATCTACCTGTCTGTCTGAACATCTAACACCTAACTGTAAATCTATGTCTCTATCTATCTCTCTGTCTAACCTTGCATTTGTCCATCTATCTATATGATGGACTAGATCAGGGGTGTCAAAATCTGGCCCCTGGTGTAATTATAATTTGCCTGTGAGATCATATCAAATGTGTATTAGAGCTGGCCTGCCAGTATATAGCGCATTCACCGCTAATACTACAAATCCCAGAATTTCTTGTTAGTGCGTTTGTGCGTCAGTCGTATTCTGCGTATTCAGCGCAGAGTTTACCCGGCGATTTGTCGACTTTGAAGCCCATAAATGCAGATTTGAAATGCTCAGTAATCCGTTTGTGGTTGATGTGGAAAGCGCACCAACCAACCTCCAAATGGGGATGATTGAACTCCAGTGTAGTGACACGCTCAAGTCAAAGTACGACTCTGTGTGCTGCACAGTTTCCATGTTTCCTTCCCGACACACTGCACAACTCCGTGCCCAAGTTGCTCAAATGTTCTCTAACGTTCGGCAGCACATATCTATGTGAGCAACTGTTCTCTTTGATAAAGCCAGACATTGACGCACTTGCATCTAAGAAGAGATGCCAGGTATCTGGCTTGAACCAATCAGAGTAAATCAGAGTGTAGAAACTGAGCTTGAATGAATGTTGTCTTTATGCACTTTTTCTACTCCAAGGCATGGACTGTTAATAGTTGAAAGATTGCATTTTTAATTGAAGGAACTTATTATTCTTTTTGGTTGTTTTGTTGTTGGCCTGTGAAAAAAATATTTCATTAAAAAGGAACTCGAAAGGCTAAAGATAGAGAGAGACATAATAAGAAACGAATACCGCTGATGTGTGTTTTATTTCAAATTTAATTTCTCATGTGTTTATAATATTAAGCTTTGGTTGTTCCACATTTAATGTTTACGCAAAACTTAAGTTTGTTTCCATATAAAAAGGTTTAACGTTACATATCTGGAGAAAAGGCAAAACATGCACAATTGCAGTAAATTTTTCAAAAAATATTGAGTTTGGCCCGCGACTTTGTCCCAGTTTTTAATTTTGGCTCACTGTGAATTTGACAAACTTGGACTAGACCATCCGTGTTGCAAACTGTATACTCTTCCATGTACTAGTCTGATCATGTATATTTATGAATGTTTAATTCAATTCAATTAATTTTTATTTGTTTAGCGCTTTTGACAATAGACATTGTTTCAAAACAGCTAATACACAGATAATGTGGAAAGAAAGAATTCATATTTTATAAGAATTGTTCTTTATAAGTGTAAGTTTGTGACAGGACGTTGTAAAGTTGGGGACTCCGGCAAGAGCAGAGAATCTTGTTTTACACAGTCTAAAAGTCCTTCTGGTGCCTGTTGGCAAACTTCAATTGGGCCTCCATGGGTTTTGCACTGAGGAGAGGCTTCCTTCATTTTATGCTAATAAGCATAAATAGCCCAGATCAGTGGAGGGCTGCAGTGATAATTGTCCTTCTGGAACTTTGTCCTATCTCCACACAGGTTCAACAAAGCTCAGTCAGAGTGCCCATCAGGTTATTGCTCACCGTTCTTTACTAATGCCCTCCTCCCCTGGTTGCTCAGTTTTGCTGGGAGAGCAGCCTTTGAAAGAGTCCTGGTTGTGCCACAGTGCAGCAGAAATTTGTTTGTAGCCTTTCCAATATCTGTTCCTTGCAACAATCCTGTCTCTGAACTCTGCAGGCAATTCCTTTGACCTTATGGCTTGGTGTTTGCTCTGATATGCAATGTCAACTGTAAGGCCTTGTTTAGAAACGTGTGTGTTTTTCCAAATCAAACTGTTCAACAGGTGGACTCCAGTCAAGGTGTAGAAACATCTCATCATTGATCAAGAGAAACGGGAGACACCTAAACTCATTTTCAAGTGTTGTAAAGGGTTAAGTCAAATAAAGTTTATTTCTATAGCACTTTTCACAACAGACATTGTCTCAAAGCAGCTTTACAGAATTTAAGAGTTAAGGTAAATGGTGTGCATTTATCCCTGATAAGCAACCATGGTGACTGTGGCAAGGAAAAACCTTAGATATTATGAGGAAGAAACCTTGAGAGGAACCAGAATCAAAAGGGGATATCAAGAGCGTGATTATAAATCTATAAAAACGAAACAGAACACTGGAGAGTGAGAACCAACATGAGCACTGGACTGTAAGATTATGAGTAATGATCTTTCTACAGTCTTTTACAGTCATTGTGACTTATAATTGTCATTGTGGTTATAAAACTAGGAGCTACTGAGCAACTCATAAAATAGCTCAACGTTTGAAATCATCACAGATCCAACACCAGCTTCTCCTTGCCAAAACCTTTCAACACTTAAAGAGGTCCAATGTCAAAACTCCAATTGGAACTGGTACGTCTCTAGATGGTTCAATATTTTTGCGGGGTCAGCATCTACTTCTTTAAAGGTCCACAATCTTCATAAGGTGGGACGTGACTGGGGCTGGTGCAACCTCAGGATGCCTCGGGATGGGTAGAGAGAGAGAAGCAGTAGAGAGGAATTAGTGTAGCTGCTGTTCATGATATTAGCAGCACAAGTTGATAATGTGATGTGATCAGATGTAATGGAGCACAAGGTTATGATGTGATGAGTGTTATGTGTAGGCTTTGCTAAAAAGATAAGATTTTAATCTGCTCTTGAAGAGTGTGTCTGAGCCACAAACACTGTCAGAAAGACTATTCCAAAGTTTAGTTGCTAAATGTGAAAATGCTTTACCACCTTTAGTGGTCTTTGCTATTCTAGGAACTACTAGAAGCCCAGAGTTTTGAGATCTCAGGGAGCGTGACAGATTGTAGCATGTTAGAAGACTGGAGAGATAATTGGGAGCTAAACCATTTAGTGTTTTGTAAGTAAGTAGCAGTAGTTTGTAGTCGAAATTTAACAGGTAGCCAGTGTAGGGACAATAAGATTGGGATTATATGAAGGGTCTGAATACTTATGTACAGGTGATATTTCATGTTTTTTTAATAAAAAAAAAATTACAGACATTTCTAGAATTCTGTTTTCACATTGTCATTATGGGGTACTAAGTGTAGATTAATGAAAAAGAAAATCCATCTGAATGATTGTAGTAAGGCTGCAACATAAATTCGAAAATGAAAGGGGGTCTGAATACATTACATTCATTTGAATGATGATTTTACTCAAAGTTAGGCAGAATCCTCAAGAACAAGTATAGTCTAGTGTCCAAAAATTGTAGAAGGAAAATTTAAGATTTAACTTGGAGTAAGAGAGAGAGAGAGAGAGAGAGAGAGAGAGAGTGAGAGAGAATTCAGTGTGATGCTCACTCTACCATTTAAACCTTAAATGCTGAGTTTCCCATTTCCCCCTGATATATCTTTCTTCTAGCAGAACAAAGCACTCCACTGCACAGCACTCGTGCTTCTTTCTCAATCTATTCGTTTTTTGCCTGTTGGAGTCATTCCACAAGCTCGTTTAAAGCCTAACATAAAAGTAAAGCTTTTTACGATACAACCCCCCATCTAGCCGGCATTCACTTCTCGTTTTGTTCATTTTGATCATATCATCAGTCCTCCTCTCACTTCTGTGGCATTATCGCTCGCCGTATTTATTATGATAACAGCAATTACGATAAATCATGTGCGTGTAGCAGGAAAGTCTGTAAACAAGAGTGCTTCCCCGCTCTGGATTTGATTTTCTGCAGAGACAGAAATGCCTTTTAATGGCCTCGCTCGTTGTTAATGATATGCCGGTGCGTCTTCAACACACCATTGCGCAGATATTGAAGCCATTCGTTTCAGAAATAGGGTGCAGGCATGAAGATTACTTTATCCAAACGGTGTTCTCGTCTGACGGGCTTTTCTGTCCTAATGCATCGGCCCGTAATGCTGCATTGTGTCAATGCAGTTTGTTTTGATGCCATTTTTTTGGTTGGTTGTTTCATGAATGCACTTGTGTTTATTCAAGTTTGATTTCATTAAATAGTCAAGGACATTATTTCCCTGTTCTCTGCCAGCTGCTATGGATCTCAGGAGTCGTGACATGGCATGCTAACCAGATTAGTTAGAAAAAAAAAACCTGGTGTATTAGCTGCTTCTTCTTTTTAAAAGGAGAAGACAGATGCACCAGAATTAGCCCATTTAATATTTTAACAGATGGCCACTTCTTGTTTATTTCCTGGTTTCTTGACCTTATTAAATTGTAGTTCTTGGTTCAAATGAATTAAAATGAGTTTTGTAAGAAAGGTTTTAAATATTAACCCCGTCTCCTTATTCTATTCTTTGTAACTTGTCGTAAGTTAAAGTCAAGTCAAGTCAAGAGGCTTTTATTGTCATTTCTACTATACACAGTGGTACACAGTACACAGTAAAAACGAGACAACGTTCCTTCGGAACCCTGGTGCTACACTAAACAACAACATAAAGCTACAACACAACACAAGCTACATAAAGTGCATCGAATGCAACCTGGTGCAAACAGTGCAGACAAAAAACAGTACAGACAGACAACACAAGACAAGACACAAAACCAAGATAGCGCCGACCAGTAAACCTACTGTATACTTGGTTATACAGTACTGTGAACCGTAAAAACTATACCTGGGAGTGAATATAAGAACACAATGTGGTGCAAAAATACAGCAGCAGTCAAGATGTGCAGAAGACAGCATGTAAACAGTGTAGTATAATATAACAAAGTCGAAGGTGCAAAAAAAGCATGTAAACAATATAGTAGACGAAGGTGCAAAAGACAGCAGTTAACCAGTGTAGTACAGTGGATTGAGATGAGTGTGTATTTTTTAGATAAAAATAATTGCTGATTCCAAATTCAGTTCTGATCTATTGTGTAACACTGCTTCTATGATTGCAATTGTGCCCAGGTGTATTCTATATATTCTGCATTAGTTTGTTGAAAATCTAAATGAGCAAATGCAGTCACTTGCACAGCCTCTGTCTAAGTGCTAAGTCCAAGTGCTTGGACAGTATATCAATTTTATCATAGTTACATTTTCTTCACAGGAGAGTGCATCAAATTAATATTATTTTAATTAGTGTTTGCATTACACACATTTGCCATTTCATGAAAATTATATAGTGCCTATTAGCCGCATTAAATTATGCACAGATTTAACTGTCGGTGCACAAAATAAGAATTAAATGTTCAGTCATCTATGACTCTAAATATCAGAAACATCCCCTAGTTGGTTAATCTACTGTACAATTAAATAATAGAATTTGCTGTATTTTCAGCAAACAATATGTTTGCTGAATAGCAGTATGTCCCTGAATTAAGAACATTTAAATTGAGAACTTTCACAGAAGTGAAGAAATCACTGAAGTAGGTCATGTGTTTGCTGGACATCGTCACATCTGTGCACCCTACGCTGAAAGCAGTTGTACAGTAGTACAGTGCTAAATCAACGCTCAGGACATCAGAAATCAAGCAGAAAAGCAGCAGTGATGTGAAGGGGACTGCTAAGAAGCCCAAAACAATAAAGCATGAAAACAAAAAAACTAATAATTGACAGATTGGACTGTGGTAGACTCTGCTTGTTCTAATATCATGGCACAATTTTAAAGAACAAGGACAAACCTGCTGGGCCAATTAGGTCAGCAATAATATTGAGTTATCGATAAAATCAAGAATAAATATATATTTACAGCATTTTTTTGTGTGTTTTTATTAAACATAAGAATGTATATTTATGCCATGTATCAACCTTACTTTCTTTGACTTATGAACAAAACATACTTACAATTGTGCTCCCAGAAATGAATATGTCCAATATCACTGTATTAGACATCTACTCTATGTTGATTTCATTCCTGATTGATTGCATTGAAGAAAGTTAATCGCATTTTCTATTTCATAATTTTTTAAAATTAAAGGCATGTTTAAAGCCGATGGTCTAGAACTTGATCTTGAGAACCTCTCTTCAGGAAAATCTGTCAACCCCAGAAATATAAACAATTCACCTATACAATATTAATAATATGAATGAAGGGTGCAGAGAATGTGCCTTGGGTAACCTGACTCTAAATACTAGTTTATTTCCACATGACGTGGAGACGTGGAGCAACATGACTGACAGGCAAAAAAACAACAACTGACCAACCAATCAGAGGACAGAAAAATGCTGACGCTATTCTGAGCCAGCTAGCTGGCCCTGTGAGGTGAATATGAAATCAGATTGGTTAAAGAAACAGACCCGTTGTTAATGTTCACAATGGTCAAAAAGCCAGCAGTACTGACTTTGCAGGCCCTGGGCAGATTAAATTGACATAGCAGCACATAGAGGCTAAAATCTTTAATACTTTATTTTATTTATTTTTACATTACATTACTCTTTTTATTCTTATCTTTATATTGTATTTCTTTTCATGTTTACAAGTCGGACAGTCAAAAAAGCATTTCACTATATGTTATACTCTTTTTAAATGTGTGTGACAAATAAAATTAGAATTAGAATTTTTCTTTTCAACCTACAGAACCAGGAGACTTTGGAAAGTCCAATTACACCATAAGCAGATACTTTAATGACACATGGTGATATTAGCAGTTTGAGTATAGATTTATACACTAAATTAGCTGTTATAGAACTAATTAACATATCCCAAACCGCTGAATTTCTTCAGCAACAAAACCCTTTGATGCCTTTAACGCTAAAGATAAAGATTTATGATGTTGATTCAGTCCTTTCATTCCTCTCACTTGCTTCTGTCTCCCACCTTGGCATTACTCCTCCTCTGTAGTCCTATTGATCTCCTTGAGTGAGACCAATAAAGGTTAATGTTGCGGATATTGATTTAAATGAACACTTACTTAAGATCGTGAAGGCTTGGCTTACCATCTCACACACGGACATGTACACACGCCTGGGGATAAAATCGTTCTGTACTAGCTGATAAAAGCAGTCACACTGAATACTAAAGTTTCTTTAAATTTGCCCCAGGTTTACCGTTTAATCCTTCCACTAGACTGCAGATGGGAAGATTTGCTTCTTATAGATGAAGACAGCTGGAGAATGATTTTCTCTCTAATACAACACGTTTAGGAAATCCTTCTCATTTTAACAGTGGCTATAAAATTTCATGAAATTTTACATTTAAGTCAAAAACCTTTACCTAATTTTGGTACGTATTACATTTTGACTAATTATTATACCATTAGCTCAACTGTTTATCGCTTTTTACAACATTAGAACACTTAAAGCAAACTTGAAACCGAAAGGCTTGAAACCGTTTAAATTATATTGCAATTCCACTTAAGCAATATAGCTGGCTATATCTATGAAACAGTTTACAAGTACAGTACCCGATACTAGTCACATGATTTCTATAATTAGTATTATTAGTAATAGTAAGTGCACAGAACAGACTTGAGAGCAAGACCAATACCAAACATGGCATCTTTCATGCTAATTCAGCTACTCGAAGCCGTGTTTGAGAGAAAAAAACAAGAAAAGGAGAAGAGGATGAGCTGGATGAGTGGCTATTTGGCAGCAGGATGCCTTAGTGTTTGCCAACCCTGCCAGCGGCCTGTGACAGAAGGAGTTCATTTCACTTTCCTTAGCCCCTCTTCCAGCAGCCAGTGGCATAGATGCGAGCAGCGAGAGATAATTACTGTGCCCTGCGGCAAAGACTGACAGAAAAAGAGATGCTGACATTTGCCTTTCGATACATTTGTAGCTAAATCTCAATAATCTCATGCCATAAAAGTCCTAAAAGGCCAATTGTTTGCTATCATTAACACAATGACATTGTTAAATATTAATGTTTCCTGGCCAAGATCTGTTACGTCTCACAATGCATCGTTGGTAAAGCAAGATGAAGCTAGGGACCACAGAGAAGATCCATCTGGAGGTGCTAGAGTTTAGACAGACTTGCATGGGCAGAACATTCAGGACAGATCATGCTAAAATGTTAATCTCAGCATCAAGAATACCTCATGAATTAAAGTAGAAAAAAATATCACTATAAATAAGCCTTTTATGCAGCATGCTTTAACACCAAACACTAAAAACAGCTAAACGGTCCACTGACTAGCTGTCAGGAGTACAGATACAAACTATGTTTCCATCAGCCACTGCACACCGCTGAACTTTGTCACGTGATAATTTACATACTAGTTTTTCATGCACTGATAATTTGCACTTGTTTCATAATGTTTGTCTTGTATGTTTGAACTTGCATCTATCCTGATTCCTTCCTCAATATTACATGAAACTAGCCATCTTGTAAATGTTAACCTGCTAGCTCTCTGGCTATGTGCTTTGGTAACTTTTGAAAACTCCTGACCATGATGTCAGGAATCACATACAGTACAAAGAGAGTGATGATTATTCAGAGCGAAAAGGATCTGTTCACCTTTAAGAAGACCTTGTGTTTTATCTAGCTAGCTAAGCCAAAGCTAGCTGTAGCAAAAGTTATGCATTACAAAGCAGGCATATGATTTCCTGGTTGTAAAGGTAGCCAAAATTAGCTTACAGTGAATATGATCATTATTCAATTCAATTCATTTTTTATTTGTATAGCACTTTTAACAATGAACATTATTACAGTCTAACTATACTTAAGCCAGTCAGAGCATTAGTGAAGATAAACAATGCCCATCCCATTACTCACATTATTAAGTGGGCTACTACCTAGCTACATAAAGAGACTCTGTTTTTTTAGCATTATATTTTTATTAAGATATACATATACAAGCCGGAAGCAAAGTAAAAACGTTTCTCTAATAAATATTAGCATCTTTGATACTTTCCTTAATGCTGCTGATGGTAATTGATGAACTGGGAAAACAACAAACAAAAACTTTGGTGGCACAGCCCATTAGGGTCATGGGTTTTGTCCCAAACCACACACTAATTAGCATTAATATTACTAATAATATTAAAAGCAATATACTGTCAAATACCAACAACCACCAATGCCTGCCGACATTGCCGCTGTGGACTACACCTCCTACAACATGCAGCAATGTTAGTCACTGGTTACTTGAAGACACCTATGCTCAGTTACACACATGATAAACAATTGAAATTGCTAATTTCTTCCCCTAGTGTGCTTGACATTCCCGAGCTTTAATTTACTGGAATGTTATATTGTTCTGAACTGTTTGTGTCCAGGTTTGTTGATCTCCTCAACATTGGCGGTTTCTTGACTTGTTTGGATTTGTCTACTTTCAATTTAATAAATGCTGTTTAGTTGCATTTGCATTTGAATGTACTGCAACAACCTGACAGAGAGGGTTCGGATGTGGGCATGCTGTATATTTGTCTAACTAAAGAAATTTAAATAAAAGATAAAAAATAAAAAATAAGACAAAAAACAAGGCAAACCAAGGTTTTGCACTAAACTGATGCTTTGTCTACACTTACCTGAATACATTTGAAAATGGCGTTTTGGTCTAAAAAAATGTATTTTCACACTTTTGTTTTCAATTGTTTCCCAAACGTTTAATGTCTGAAAATGCATAAGTCCCTGTACTGCGCATTAGCAAAACATAAAACACTTTCACCTGAGTTATTTCCGTCTGGAGTTTATTTACTTTCCAGCTCTATGAACGTAATGGCAATGACAAAAAAATGTGTTATTGTTTTTTCTAAAGCCTCCGTTTTCACAGTCCAATCTGCAACACAAAAACAGCATTTTCAAGTTTATCCAATTTGGAGAGCGTTTTCAAATAGCTTCATTTTCGTTGACTGAAAACACCATCTCAGTGTGGACAAAAGTCCAAAATGCAGAGAAAAATATGCGTTTTTCGAAAGAAAAGGTAGTAGTGTGAACATGGCCTTAAAGAGTAAAGAGGATGACCCTGCAGGAAGGCTACACATACACACAAACACAATGCAATTTTGGTTGCAGCTTTAAATATTTAAGCACCTCTGTTGTGCCCTTCTACGATCTGTGTGAGTGTGTGTGTTTGTGTGTGTGTGTACATGTGTGTGCGCATGTATTTGTCCAGCTGCTTAACAAAATCTTCTTGAATGGTTTAGAATAGGGCTCATAACATCACATAATTTCTTTTTTTTTTTTTTTACATTTTCCTCCAGTCTCACATCCTTCCCCATCTGTCTTCTCTCCCTTGCCACACACATACAAGTGCATTCACAGACGTAGACAATTTCATGTCTATACGATTCTCTACATACATCACATTTCATGTCTGTTTGTTTTGCACATGCTAGTAAGCGCACGTGCTACGTTTCATATCAGTTTGGAGTTTTTCTCGCCTCAGCTGTTTTCATGTCTCACTGCCCTTCATGTGTATGTGTGTGCTTTTGTGTGTGCTATGCAACATCACTCATCTGTTGCCTGCATTGTCATAGAGATTTATTAAAGGATGAATGTATTGATGGATTCTCAGAATCCGAGCTTATTGGTTAAAATGCTTTCTCTTTTTTTCTGTCTTTAATGCCAAGTTGCTTCTCCATCATACTGTCTGTATCCGAAGAAAGAAAAGAGACAGGGACCAAAAAAGAAGAATCTATGTGCTAAATAACCAATCCATATGGATGCACAAAACAGATTAAAATGTGAATCTGTATTCTAGTCTGGCTTTGCTGCATTTCAACAAACACTTCTAACTCAGTGCTAGTGAATTCTCCAGTTTGACCTATTAAAAAGACAAAAAAAAACACCAAATAAAGTAATATGAAAACTTGGTTATTAAACAAAAAAAATAATATGTTTGAGCAGATTATGGACATTTATGAAAGGAGTCTTCAGCATCATTCCTTTGTAACAGTCAGTCGGCTTTCTGCCACTGGAAAATCTTAAGGACTTTGTATTTTACTTTGTGACTATTTTGTAATATTAGGTCTTTTTCACATTGATATATCATGAGTTTGGTGAGGAAAATCCTATATAATATATAACTATATAATATCTATATCTATAGTTATATATTATATATCTATAGTTATATAATATATAACTATAGATATAGATATTATATATGTTATATAACTAAACGTAAGTGGGAAGTACTGTACTGCACTTTTTACTGTACTGTATTTTTTTGGTATCAGTACTTTACTTTACACTATTTATTTTTCAGACAACTTTTTATTTTTACATATTACATTTCTTACACAAATATTTGTACTTTCCTCTACTTACATTTTACTTTTTGCTCGTTACTTTAGTTTGAATTACTTTTTACTTAAGTATGTCAGAGCACAAACTTCTTTACTTTGACATGAGTGAAAAGTGTAGTCAGTATTTCAACTTTTACAAGAGTCTTTAAAAACCTAAGTATCTGTACTTCTACTTGAGTGGAGGATGTGTGTACTTTTGCCACCTCTGACTATAAATGAAGAAAAAGTTTGATTATGCCCTTTTCTTAGTAATATAATATAATATAATATAATATAATATAATATAATATAATATAATATAATATAACATAAATCGCAGATGCAAAATGTTGTATTAGAAGACCAAAAGAATCTCTGCAATGTGTGGTAATAGAAAATAATTGTTGTTATAATAACAATAACTCCATTTCATGTCAGACTACATCACACCATCCTGTTTTTTCATAATATTTCTACTTTGCAAACTAAGTGTTTTATTCCCAGAGGTGGTGTCAGGGTTTTTTTGGAGTCAGTGGTTAATGAGCATCAGGTGCCGGTACTTCGTATGATAGAGATAGACTATGAGTGTGTGTCGAGGGACATGGTAGGCTGTTCCCTGACAGGTGGAAAGTAACTTCAAATAAACAGTACATTTTATTAAACTTCAAATGAACTTTTACTTGAGTAGATTTTCAGACCAGTAACTTTACTTGTACTTGTGAAATTTCATTGAAGTAACAGTACTATAAGTATGAAGTAAAATATTTTATTACTCTTTCCATCTCTGTTTATTCCACACATATAACCTATGAACTTAACTTTTTAAACTTGAATTGCATATGTTATTAACTTCTATTTATTGTTAATTAAAAAAGAAACTGGATGATGAACATACATTTTTTCTTCAAAAATGCTTTTCTCCAAATCATACAAATTTTATCAAATGATGAATTCTTATATTCTGCAATGTTACATTCTTTATATTTCTGTAATTAGTTGGTCATTGTTTAGTCATATACAAAAAATAACTTAAAAATATATATTTTTTTAGGAGGCCAAAAATGTTGCAACCTTTTCTAAGAAATAATTATTTTATTTGCATTTCCTGTTTTTAATTCACATTTTCTAATAATACTTTTTAAAATACGCTTAAAATAAGATCGTTCTTCAGCAAGATCTGGGGATGCTATATTATTCATCATTACTTCCAGAATGAAGAGGTCAAAGTAATCAGATGGATGTGTTCACCATCAAACATGTTATTACTGCAGAAGCATGTGCTGTGACCGACTGTTTCGGGGTGGATGAGCAAAATGGCTGCCGGGAGGAGCAGACTTGCATGCAGCTGTCCTTATGGGTTCTTTAGCATGTTCAAAATGTAATATTCAATATTCCTAATCTTGTGAATCTTGCTCTGCCCAGAACTGAAGAACAGATGGAGCGAGATCAGATAAAGTGTCTAAACATGTTCTTAATTCACATCATTGAATCACCGAAAAGTAACTATCACTGTAACCATAATAGACAGTCAGAGGGACAAGTCTCCTCCCAATAATTAGATATGGCCAAATCCCCCCAAAAACCCCCCCAAAATTTATACTATTAAAGCTGCTCTGCTTTCTGTCTAACAGCACTCTATGCAATAGAGCTCACAGAGAAGCTGTGCAACTGCTAGCTAAATTGTACTATTTGTTAAACATTTTACAATAGAAACCTAAAAAAATAAATAAATTTAAAATAAATAAAAGCAACACTGACCATAATATATAAAGATGCAAACATTTACACACATTTAATGCAATGCAATGTGTTCATAATGCGATGTGATTAGACAAAAGGTAACTGGGCCATTTTCAGCTAATAAAGCATCAGATGAATTCACACAATCACACATGGATAGATGGATGGATGGACGGACGGAAGGACGGACGGATGGATGGACGGATGGATGAACGTGGTTACTTGCGTTCTTATTTTTGTCCTGCAAACATTTCATTAAAAAACACAGTGTTTTTCAGTTGGTGTTGTGAATGGCAGCCTTTATTTACATAATTTTCTTTTTATTAAAAGAATTAATCGCAACAAATTTCTCTTTGATTTTTTTTTACAATAAACCCTCAAGTGTCTACAACCATTTTATTTCAATATGAACTAATTAGGGCTGTGGTAACATAGCTAATTTACATCTCCATCAATGAATTTAAATTTAGGGTAGTGCTAGCATCTCCTTACACAAACCCTAAAGTTGTTTAGCTTGCTAGTGATAACCCACTTTAATTACTCTGCTTTATTGGTGAAGTAAACATCAGTAAATGTAACATTATTTGTAAAAGCAGTTAGCTACAGTAGCCACTAAAAACCCACTGTGGGTACATTGTTAGCTAAGTACACATCAGTGTAACTTATGGGTAATTTGTTATTACTAAAGCTGTACTCCTGCCATGTTAGCTAAAGGCAAGCATGGATCGTATCTCTGTAATATACTCCAGTCTTAGACAGAGACTTAAATATGGTAAAAGTATTGTTTACAAAATATTATATTAATTAATGGATTGTTTTAGATCTTATAGATGATAATATCCGTCTTTTTTTACAATTTTATTTCAACCATCTGTTGTTTTTTTTTGCAGTTCCTCATTGGGGTCTTACATTAGCTGGCTAGCATTGACTCATGTGTTAATAAAGCATCTTAAGACTAAGAGATACATTTACAGCAGGAAGCTGCTTGGACTTAAAGCAATGTACATCTCATATAGGGTAGAGGAGTGTTTCTGTTTTTACAAGGTCACAATATAGATGGTTTGGTTGTTTTCAGTGTAGCTACACAATCAGTTGTATGAGAAAAAGAGTTTGTTGGAAGCAGAGGAGGAGGAGTTTACAATGCTAATGGATTCAATTATGTCATTATTTGCCTCAGTATGATGCGACAAATCATGCCTTTTGAAAAAGAAGTAGATGTTGCTTCCCCCCCCCAGTACGTAAATAGCAACATTTCTCTCTTTTCAGTCGTACGAGGTAATGTTTTGCAGCAATCAAAGCCCATAATACAGATTTACCAAGTCTGTCACGTCTGTGTTAAAAATTCATGCTTGTATTGCTGCTGCGACAAACGTTTGTTGTGTAGCGCACTTTGTGAATGGTCCCTAAGGGCAGAGTGAGCCGCTGACTCGTGAATTTATGCCGCTGCGTAAATAGGCTGACATTTCATGCCAGCCGGCTTCAGAACACACCCCGACTTTGGCGTGGTGCTGAATTTAAGAGGTGCTTAGCCATCTGTAGAAGCCATTGTTTTGTAGCCTCTCTCTGTGTGTGCTTTGCTCTGTGTGTGTTCTCTCATTTCTCTTTTTTTTACAGCGAAATTAAAAGTAAAAGTGTTTAGTTTTTTCGATTACCAGATTACTGATCACATAAAACGTTAGACAGAATTAACAAATTATCATGATCAATGGCATTGTAGCATCTGAATAGTGTGTCACATTCATAGCATAGCATGTCATCAAATAACAATATAAATTTTTTTTGGTGCAGTTAGTTGCATTTGGCAATAGCAGATAAAGATACCTTTTGAAAGAATAAATAGACAGAAATTTTATAATACATGAGAGTAGGCGGCAAGTGCGGAAACCGGAGTGCAACACAACGAAGGTTTTAATAAAATGCAGAAAGCAAAGGGAAGAAACGGTAAACTAAACGGAACACCCGGGTTCAGCTAAACCTGGTAAATACTATGAACAGCGAGTTCGTAGAACTTAAAAAGTCCAGCAGTAGAACGGACGGTGAGCTAGTTGGAGAACTGAGGTTATATAGGGTGGAGGCTGATAAGTGCCAGGTGCAGATGGTTAGTAGGATGGAGAGCTACTTGGAGTGATATGCCATAGCCCTCCCAGTCCACCAGGTATTCCAGGCCCCTGCCCCGACGATGGAAATCCACCACCTCCCACACCGAGTAGACCGAGGGCTGGTCTAGCACCTCCGGCAGAGGGGGCCCTGCTGCCACATCGGGGTGTTGAGTGGTTAATGGGTGTATGGCTTGAGGAGAGACACGTGGAACGTGGGGTGAATTAGATACCGAAATCTATCGGGGGCTCAGCTTCCGGCAACAGAGCCACAGGCGGAGATCTCTGGTGGACAACCAGACCAAGTCCCCGGGCCTGTAAGATGGGGCCTCCAACCTCCATGCGTCCGCATCTCGCCGGGTCTCCCTCAAGGCCATGCGCAGGTGGGTGTGTGCGGCCTCCCATATACTGACACTACTGGAACCAGTGGTCGACCGCGGGCACGTGGGAAGGCTCATCGGACAAAGGAAACAGCGGGGGTTGAAACCCTAGCACACATTGGAAAGGCGTGAGTCCAGTGGTGTCCCAGCACAATGAGTTCTGCGCGTACTCTGCCCAGGGCAGAAACCGGCTCCACTCTACCTGGTAACCAGATGACAGATTGACTGAGACTACCAGTAGTTAGAAGAACGCCTTCCAGACAAGTGAGGTGAACTGGGAGCCATGGTCAGACACTATCTCTTCTGGGAGACCGAAGTTGCGGAAGACATGCTGGAGGAGGGCTTCTGCGGTTTCCAGGGCCGTGGGGAGGCCTCGAAGAGGGACAAAGCGGCAGGCCTTGGAGAACCGGTCCACGACCACCAGAACACAGGTATAGCCTTCTGACCGTGGTAAGTCCGTTACCAAGTTGCTTCCTATACCACGGTCGTTGGGGAGTAGACAGAGGCACGAGTTTGCCCACGGGTAAGTGCCGGAAGGCTCACTTACTGTTTTGCTCATCCCTGGCCACCAGTATCGTGTCCGAGCCAGGTGCAGGGTCTGCCTACTGCCCGGGTGTCCTGAGCCGGGGATTTTGTGTATTGCTCTTAGTAAGGTTTGTCGACATTCCAGGGGAATGAAGTACAGTCGTCCGGACAACCAGGGGGCATGGGCTCTCTCCGCGTGACCGGGCGGATCTCCTTGTCCAGCTCCCATACAACAGGGCTTTAAGGATGGGCACCGGCTCGGCGAGTTCCTCTGAACCATAGACATGCGAGAGAGTGCATCGGCCTTCCCATTTTTCGACCCTGGCTGGTAGGTGATACTGAAGCGGAAACAGGTAAAGAAAAGAGCCCATCGTACTTTCCGGGGGTTCAGCCCCTTGGCTTCACAGAGATACTGAAGGTTTTTGAGATCCGTGATGATGGTAAATGGATGCATGGCCCCCTCCAGCCAATGTCTCCACTCCAACGAAGCCAGCTTAATGGCCAGGAGCTCTCGGTTACCGATGTCGTAATTTTGTTCCTCTGAGGATAACTTTTTTGGAAAAATAGGTGCAGAAGTAGAGTCGAGATGGATTCCCCGACTGCTGGGAGAAAGTGACCCCTTAGCCTGTCCCACAAATGGGAGCTGGGGATCCGGATGGTGGAGGAGAGGAGCAACACAGAACCTTTTACGCAGCTCCTCGAATGCTTTCTGCGCCTCTGGGTTCCAGGCAAATACTTTGGCTTTCCCTCTGAGGAAGGATGTGAGTGGCGCGGTAACCTGGCTAAAACCCCCAATGATCCGGCGATAGAAGTTGGCAAATTCCAGAAACCTTTGGAGTTCCTTTATTGAGGTGGGAACCGGCCAGTTTCGTACTGCCGTCACCTTCCTCTCGTCCATCCTGATACCTGCTGCGCTGATGTTGTAGCCTAGGAATTGTACCTCCAAGCAGTGGAACTCGCACTTGGGGAGGTTGAGGTACAGCCGGTGGTCCCGCAGCAGGTTGAGGACCCGGATCACGTGGTCAATGTTCTTGCAGTGTCCGCGAATAGATCAGGATGTCATCTATGTAAACGATCATGAACTGGTGGAGGAAGGGACAGAAAACCTTGTTCATACAGCATGACCCGGTACTCATAGTGTCCGGAGGGGGCAATGAATGCCGTCTTCCACTCGTCCCCCTGGCGTATGCGCACTAGGTTGTACGCGCTCCTGAGATCCAGCTTTGTGAAGATGGGGGCCTCTCGTAAGTCCTCCAGGGCGGCCGGGACCAGTGGGAGAGGAAACGGAAGCGGTGAGATGCATGGCCGTAATCCTCCATCCCTCTTCTCCACAAAAAAGAAACTGGAAGCCGCCGGAGAAGAAGATGGGGGGAACCCACTCAATGATGTCACACGGGTCCCAGGAGCATTTGGGGGAGTGCTTGGCGAGCCAGGGACGACCCAGGATCACGTCCACTGTGGAGTCCTCCAGTACGAAAAGCTGTATTTCCTCACGGTGTAGCACCCCGACCTGGAGGATTATGGGTGGAGTGCAGTACTTGATCCTGCCTTTTCCCAATGGTTATCCCTGGATGGTCTGGACAGCCATTCAATTCAATTCAATTAATTTTTATTTGTATAGCTTTTAACAATGAACATTGTCTCAAAGCAGCTTTACACAGATAATGTGGTGATTAAACGTAAATATGTTCTTTGTAAGTATGTTTGTCCCTGATGAGCAACTGTGGCAAGGAAAAACTCCCCGAGATGGCATAAGGAAGAAACCTTGAGAGGAACCAGACTCAAGATGGAACCCATCCTCATCTGGGTTGCACCAAATGTCCATTTGAAGCAGATATACAATGTTGCGGGTTACAGTGATGACGATCAGAAACAAACTGCACTCCCGAGTCAGTGCAGCAGACCACCGACACCAACTACAGTCCAATCCATCCTCAAAGCACCCGTTCTACTCCGGAATTACATGGAACCACCCAAGGTGTTGATGAAATACCGTCCCAAGCTGCACAGAAGTGTGAAGATCCACGGAGGGGAGAGGGGCAGGAACAGTGGTCACTGGAACCTCAGGAGCATGTTTAACTCGACCGAGAGAGAGAGAGAGAGAGAGAGAGAGAGAGAGAGAGAGAGACGGGAAGAGAAGGATATGGATTATTAAGTGTCCCTATTGGTGTATGAAAGTTAATGTCACTGTGCAGTTTGGACTCCGGCAAGACTCGCTATGGCAGCATAACTAAAAGGGAGAACCAGAAGGTAACACAGACATGAGGGATCTCTGGGATAAGAGACGACCCACCACACCACCGTCAACAAACCCGAGTGAACGTGTGAATGTGAGGGGACGACAGCATACAAATATACCAGTTCACCAAACACTCTATATCCATGCTCCCACCAGATCTGAGCCTTTACCTAAGAAAAACCTAATGATAAAAGGCTTGACTAAATAAATAAGTTTTCAACCTCGACTTGAACACTGAGACTGTGTCCGAGTCCCGAACACTGGTTGGAAGCCATCTCCTGAGTCCCCCTCTCCCGGCATAGCTGGAGGCGGTCTAAGCATGTTGTAGCCAGAGTCGACTAGGGTGATGGCCGAAAAAGAGAGAACAGGGGTTATTAGGGAAATGGTGAGCGTGGACAGGTGTGAGATGTCGCAGAGGTGCTCACCGTCCGGCGAGGAGGTCGAGCAGGACATTGGGCCTCGCAATGTCCCATCTCTCTACAGTACAAGCATGCTCTGGCCACCCACCGGCGTTCTCTTTCTTCGCTGTGATCCAAGCTGCATCGGTTCGGGTTCTGGAGCTGACGACACCGCCAAGGCTTGGGCTGGTTTGTCCTCCGAAAACCTGCAAGCGGTGAGGTGCTGTGGCTTGGGTAGTCCGACTTGGTTTTCCAGCTTAAACTGTAGAACAGACGGTGAGCTAGTTGGAGAACTGAGGTTATAACGGGTGGAGGCTGATGAGTGCCAGGTGCAGATGGTCAGAAGGATGAAGAGGTACTTGGTCTGATAGGTGGGTTTGGTGAAGGTATGGTTGGTGGATCCCTGAAAATATGCTTAGTGCAGTGGAAAGGTCATAAAATTATTAGCTAGCTTAGAGAGCAACTAACGGTTGTAGTGCAGTGTAATGTTATGTAATATAATAACCTTTTTAAGAGTGCAAATATATAGGTTTTTATCCTGTTTTGTGGTAGCAATTTAGTGACAAAATGTTTAATCTAAGTTTTTCTGCTCTGTCAACAGCAAAGTCATCTACGGTCAACCCGATCAACATTTCAGCCACTGTTTGTAGTGCAGCAAGGGGTGGATTGGGGACAGACAGGCTGACACTAACATTTTCACTTATGTTTATGCTATTTGGCAGACACCGTTATCCAGAGTGACTTTCATTAATCTTATTTATACCCCAAAGCAGCTGACTGTTATTGGACTTGATCAAATGCTAAAGTGTTTTAAGTTGCTGGTTAAGTTGCTCATGACCTTCCAATCAAGAGTCCACTATCTTAAACATTAACCTACCCCCCACCACTGCCACTTATAGTTACAGCTTCAATGTTGATGGACTGTTTTGACCTGGTCCAATCACCATACAAACATATTCGCTTGCTTGATCTATAACACTGATACAGTTTGTACAGTGTTATAAACCAGTAAAAATACAGTCCAAATTTCAGTTAGCTGGCCAAACATGAAAGTGGAAGTTGAGTGAATAATGCTTTGGACTTTGAAACAGAATGTCATACATTCAAGTTCCAGCACCACCAAGCTACCACTCCTGGGCCCTTGAGCAAGAGGCTTTACCATTTACCCTCAACTGCTGTTGTAAGTTGCTCTGGATTAGGGGTGTCTGCCAGAATGCTGTAAATGTAAGGTTTCCATGTTTTATTTTCCTGGGCTGTGGCTCAAATTCACAAAGGATAAAATGACATAATTCTAACTCTACACTTACAATGCAAAGTGAATGCAGCAGAAGTACAAAGCTACAGGCCAAATGCAAAGCTTTATTTGGAAAAAGTCTGCCTGGAGTACGTTATTAACGTTTTCTTTTTCTTGTTGTTAAACATACCTGTCTTATTTCTACTAGACCCAAAAAAATAACTTTCTAGACACAAAATTAGACATATTTTGTCCAAGTTTTTTCAGACCTTGTTATCAGAAGCTACCTAACTTAAGTTAAAAAATGGTGCCGTAATCTAGGTAACATAGTCACTTTATTAAAAGTTAAGGTAAATTCTTGTAGCATTGGATAAAGAATTGCTGGCTGATGTTTTGTCCTTAGCAAAAACTAAGAAGTATTTCGCCATTTCATTGATTTGGAAAATTCACTTTCAATTCTGGATGGACTAGCTGAGGTAAGGTAAGGTATTTTTTTTAGTTTGAGGGCAATATAAGGACAACTGCTTCCAGCATTCTAGAGAAATATTTTGAAGAAATGTCATTCGCACATTTTCCTTTGATACAACAAACCAATATGTGGGGTTCACCAGACAAATTCTATAAAAGTGAAAAAAGCTGCTATAAATATGTTTTCATTTCCTTTTTAAATATGATACAATCTTAAACTATGACATAATGGGAGCATATATGTGTGCTATAAAAAATTTACCACTGCTAATCTGAGTTAATACAGATTTAATGCAGTTCTCCATTTCTCACATATAGAAAAGATGGATTACCTCATTACTGCTGCAGAGCATGGACACCCCTGCACACACACCACTTTCTGAAAAGAGGCTCCTCTAAACATTAGGGAAGAATATTCTTAAACTACCTCAGATCAATAAAATAAACATTTCACAGTGTTTATTTGCTTCAGGGTTACACCTCACAGCTATTTGTCCCCTTAAGCGTAGACAATACCGGTCAAAACAACTGTGGTCATATTTTTGTAATATGTTTTTTTAATATAATTAGTAATATAAAATGTCACATTACATTGATCTAATTTAGCAACTTTACATGCTTTAAGCTCTGCCCCACCTATGTCATGCTAAACAGCTGCTATGTGTCCATTTCTTTTATAAACCATATATGAATAAATAAATATTTTGAAATATGTTTAAATATATATATATATATATATATATATATATATATATATATATATATATATATATATATATATATATATATATCATTACCAAATTAGTTGTCATTAGTTTAAAGAAAACTTAATAAATGTATAAATTAAAATTATATTTATTGATTCATTTTTTAAATGAAATAGAGAACCATAGAATTTGTGATGATTATTGGATATGTTTGATTTTTATATATTTTTGAAACTCATAGTACAGTTTAATGGCATTTATTTTATTATGATCATCATTGTTATCATTATTAGTATTATTATTATTGTTGTTGTTTTTGTTGTTGATTTTGTAGTAAAAAAAAATCTCTTCTGAGAGTGTACCATTTTTTGGGAAGAAATACAAAAATATTTATTACCATTTTAGCAATCAACTAATTAAAAATGATATCCTTTTCATCTGTAGTCTTTATTTAAATGCAAAAAGATTAGCAGATTAATTCATTTTATTGTATTTGAGGTAAAAGAACAGTATATTTTTTTCTACTATATATTTCTAGTTTATAAAAAAATAAATTAAAAAAAGTGCTAATTATAGAGAAGTTAATGAAAACCGGACAAAAAAACTGCCACAGCAAATTAAAATTTCTTAACTGAATCTTACGAATAGTGTGCCTTTTTTCACGAGTTGATATGAATTGGTAAGTGTGAGTCTTTTCTTTTCTTTTTTCTGGAAATGTCATTACACAAAACATTTTATCACCAAATCTGGCAGGAAACCGGCTTCAGGCAGTCACGTCGGCAAACATTTTAAACACAATTTCATTCTGGCACTTGAATAATGCACATGAAGTCAATAAAAAAAGCTGGGGAGAGAGCAAGCAAGAGTAAGTGAGAGAATGAGAACGAGAAAGAGAGAGGATGCTGATGAGCTCCAAGTACAAACAAGCTATTCTTCTGCCCAAACTCTGAAACTCCACCTTTGGCAATAAAACTAATGAAGCATCGCATGCATTAATTATTCAGACTCTGTGTCTCTGCAGGACACACACTTTGGTGTTCGAAACGAAACACTTCAGGGTAAGTCAGAGGTCCACTTTGGGTTTGTTTGGGTCCACTTCATTTTCCTTTTATAACTTTTGCATTAAATCAAGTTTTGCTTCACAGTTTTCTGCATTTAATGATAATTGGTGCCACTTCCATAGCACTGAATGACAAATTACTGCTTAATTAACAGCATGAAATCTAACCATAAATCTAATTTGGGTATAATTTGTCGGAACTCAGAACCCACATCGACAAATTGCAATTAGATCGAAATCTGCAGGTGACTGATTGTAAGCTCTTTCCTGACCAGGAGATTGTGAGATCAAATCCCGGGGTTACTAGAAAGCCAGAATCCTTAACCTTATCTCAGTTTATGCTTTGTCAAAAGGTAAACGAATAAAATACACCAATTAATTACATTCTGGAGTGAGTTTATGAGTCTATAAAGTTTCTGTTCCATCAGGGAGGTGTTTATAGCCTTGGTGACCTGCTAAGTCATTAACTGCTGTCTCGAAGACCCAAGTTAAAATGGCTTTGATAGTTCAGACACCCAGCCTCAGTTTAGTTCCCAGGACATGGAATTAAATTGTAGAGTAATTCATTTACTGCATGAAAGCCAGAATTAGTCTAATCTTGTTGTGTGTTGTTTATCAAGTCCTAGAGGATATTTGCACTAAACTAGAGGTTTATAGCAACATCCTACTTTAACACACCCGGTTTGTCTCATAAATAGCTGTTTGATCGGGATGTTTCATTGAAAAACATGCATTCCATAAACTCTTAATTATCTTTCTTTATAAAGTATATTACTTAGGAACTTAGAAACTATAATAAATTATGTATAATGAAAGTACAGTCAGACCCCGACCTAGACCACCCGACTTACGATATTTTAGAGATTCGATGGTCGCCTCCGATGGGGAAAAATTATATATATATATATATATATATATATATATATATATATATATATATATATATATATATATATATGCCCGGTTCGATCCCTGGTCAGGGAACCAACCCCAGCCATTAGGGTTGCACAAGCCTTAGTGCCGGTCCCAAGCCCGGATAAATGAGGAGGGTTGCGTTAGGAAGGGCATCCAGCGTAAAAACGTGCCAAATCAGACATGTGGATGGTCCACTGTGGCGACCCCTAATGGGAGAAGCCAAAAGAAAGTTATATATATATATATATATATATATATATATATATATATATATATATATATATATATATATGCGATAAGCGGAAGCGGAAGGAAAACTCGTTTTTTGCTACTCTCTCTATCACTACTGTACACTACGTATCCCTAAACTTTTAATTTTTTACTTTTTCTTCTTTGCTTATTTAAATTTTCGTCACAATCTTCGCTTTCTGGCTTCGCTCAATTTTTTGCTCGCGTAACAAAGCATAACAAAGAAAAACTCGTAGGTTAAGGTACCACTGTATATATATAATTTTTTATTTACTTTATTTGTACTATGTAAATTTTTTTTTATGTATTTACAGTGCCTCTTTGTGTCGGAAATGCATCATAGAGTAGTCACTCTTCTCAACATACGGCCTAATGGACTTACGACCAGTTTTTCGGCCCTATCTATCTAATAGGGTGGTTTCCAAAGTTTGTTTTGGACACCTGACTATCACATGTACCACTCCAGATTCAGTTCCACTTTGCTGTTATAATAAGCCCCAATTGTCTTGGAAGGCTTTCGGTCAGGTTTTGGACCCTGCCTGTATGGCTAAGTGCTCATTCAAACAGAGGAGCATTAGTGAGATTAGGCACTGATGTTGAGTGAGGAGGTCTGGGGTGCAGTCAGGGTTTCAATAAAGCTGTGTGCTGGACACTCAGGCTCTTCTACTTTAACTTTCGCAAACCATATACTGTAGCGCTTGAGTTCACTCTGTGCATTGTGGTATTGTCATGCTGGAACCGTTTTGGACCTCATATTGTAGTAGTAGTAGTAGTAGTAATAATAATAATAATAATAATAATAATAATAATAATAATAATAATAAAAAATTAATGTTTAACAGTTAAATAATTAATTATTTTTTAATACATTAAAATTTGTTTTAACATTCCCGGGAGTGGGAAAAAAAACTGAACCCGCCATTTCCGGTCAGTGGCGGAAGCAGGAAGTTGTGCAAACAACATGGGGAATGGAGACAACAACAAGGCGGCGGTTTCTTTACCCAAACACTCCTACTGGTTCGACTTTTGGGCTTTTCTGTTGTTCGACATAGTCTTTTTTCTCTTCGTGTATTTTGGAATTCCTTAAAGGGTAAGAAATGGCTGGTGAATAAAACGTTACACGACTAACCAGGGGTCATTTTGATATGATAGCTAGCTGCGTGGGCTCTGTCACGTACACACGGACGCTGGCAAAAGTTCATTATTTATTTCGATGTCCACTTTACTGTAGGAAATAGAACCGAGTTTGGACCTGACTTTCTTTACAGTTTGGTTTAACGTAAATATTTTAGCGTAATTAACTATTTATTTAGTTTTGTAATTAACTTGAGAGCTTCACACATAGATGACGTACTTACATTCTGCTCAACTGCGGTATACGTACTTAGTATAGTATTTTAGTATTAGTATTAAATACGCACATTTTAATGTTTTTTGAATGGGAACGCAGATTTTTTAGACCAATCATTAGATTTGTGTTACATTGCACAACAAAGTCCTCGACTGTCATACAGAAATAATAACATTGTCAAACGAGCACAGTAATATAAAGCTGTGATCTATTGCTTTATATATATATATATATATATATATATATATATATATATATATATATATATATATAAGTTGTTTAATTGCCTATCCAATATCACAGCACACTGTCTACAAAGCCACTTGAATATCAAATAATGTCACTTTTATGTAATACTTACATGTATACCTCTGTTATTGCAGTTTGCAGAAATCTGAGTGTTATGGAAGGAGCGTAGATTATGTCTCACCTGCATAAATAACGACAGGTAAGCACTTACAGCATGCACTGCTCACGGGTGTGTTCACGAAAATACACTTTATGGACAAAAGGATTGTAGACACCTGACCGTAAGATTCATATGTACTTTTTAGACATACCGTTTCACATTTAGTTCCCATTTACTGCTGTTATACCTGTATTCTTCTGGACAGATGTTCCACTAGATTTTAAAGTGCGATTGTTGAAATTCATTCAGTCACAAGGACGTAAAATAAAGTCAGGTGTTGATGTACGGTCAGGAGACCTTGGTTTGCATTCAGAGTTTCAATTGATACCAAAGGTGTTCAATTACATTGAGGTCAGGTGTTACAATTTTGGCTCTCCTAGTTCAAGTCGAAGAAAAAATTGAATGCTACTGCATCCAAAGACATTCCATACACTTGTGTTTCTCCAACCTTGTGGTAACAGTTTGGGAAAGAACACATGGGTGGAAAATTCAGGTTTCCCGAATACTTTTGTCCATATACCGCATGCCATGCAGTTCGAAACAGGCGTTGATGAGACATGATATTTGCTGTACTGCTGAAAAGTTGTTACGGCATCACAGTCGGTTTTAAGTGTCTTTACATGTTCTTTTATTATTACTATTATATATATGTATATTTTTATACATATAAAAACATGGAAAATGTATTATCCTTCCACGAAAAAGAAAAACCCTCACTACTTCTACTTTACTAAAGTAACTTGAAATGGACAAAATTGATTGTTGTCCATCGATGTTCATTCCTTATTTAATTAATTCTGTTTTGCTTTTTGGTTCAAAAGAATGGTTTAAATAATAAAACATAAATGGCATGGACAAAAGTGATTTGGCCCGTAACCCGATGAACACCACATTAAATTAGTTTTAGACATATTAGTTTTTAGACAAATCAAGTCAAAATGCAGGAATCTGGGAAGGGTTATAAGGCCGTTTCCAAACAATTTAAAGTCCATCATTCTACAGTAAAGATGATTGTTCATAAATAGAAAACATTCAGGACAGTTGCTAATCTTCTTAGGCATGGATGTCTCAGCAAATTTAGCCCAAGACTGTGCAATGCTCAGAGAAATTGCAAAAAAAAAAAAAAAAAAAAAATCACAATAGTTACATTTCGCACTCTGAAGGCTTCAATTACTTGAGAAATGTTAAAGTTCATGACAGTACAATTATAAAATGAGTAAACAAGTATGGTTTGTTTGGGGAAAAAATTGCAAGTAGAAAGCAGCTTCTCTCTGAAATAATTTAGCATCATGGCTAAGGTTTGCAAAGATGCATCTAAAGAAAATGTCCTTTCTACAGATGAGACCATGTTTGGCCAATATGCACAGTGCCATGTTTGGCAAAAACACACAGCATTCGAGCTGTGCACAAAACCTCATACCAACTGTCAAGCATAGTGGTGGAAGGGTGATGGTTTGGACTTGTTTTGCAGCCATAGGACATTGGCAACTTGCAGTCATTGAGTCGATAATAAACTCCTCTGTATACGGAAGCGTTTTAGAGTCAGATGTGAGGCCACCTGTCCAACAGTTAAAGCTGGGCTGAAATTAAGAGCGCTGTACATTAACATATGCCTGCAAACCTCAATGAACTAAAGCAACGGTGTAAAGACGAGTGAACCAAAATCCCTCCACAGTGATGAGAGACTGATGGGCATAGAGAACACCATTACTTCACGTTCCTGCTAAAGGCGGTTATTGAGTGTATAGGCGGTCATAAGGTGTACGTGGTTTTTCACGCACATTTTCTTCATTTTGGCTTTATTATTTTAAAAAAAGATGACAGTTGAATATGTTGTGGTGTTAATCTAAAGCTGTTTTTACCTAATTCTAAAACCTGATAAGGACCAGATGATTTTTTTATGATGTTCAGATTTAATTTTGGTAATTTATCTCTTTTGTTGCACAACCCATAGAGGCAATTATTGGAAACAGGTGATATCTGTAGGTGTCAGTGAGACTTCTACACCTGTCAACCGCTAGTCTGCCCCAGTGTTCATGAGCACACTTCTCTAGCTGTCTCCAGGCTTCATCATTTTCTTTAGTCTAGTGTTTTGTTTTACATGTTCTTGGGTGCTTTTAGCTCTATGATTTGGGTCATTGTCCAATTGGAGGACTACAACTGAGATGGAGCTTTCTGACATTGGGTAGTCTTGAGATTTCATTGTGCCCTGTAGAGATCCAAGGCTCCCCATGAGAGAGAAAGCAAAGCAGCCACAAAACATAATCAAGCCAACTCCATGTTTCACAGTAGGTCTTGCCACTTATTCTTTGAAAGCTTCATTTCTGCATCTCTGAACATACAGTGGCTATACCTTGCCACAAAGCACCAGTTTTGTCTTATCTGCCTGAAGGACATTCTCCCAGAATCATTGATGATTGTCAGTGTTCAGTGACATTGATGTACCTTGGAATTCAGCTTGTGTCTGTTTGGATATATTTCTTGGCTCTTTGTCCACAATTCTCACCAGCCTTCTCTTCAGTTTGGTGTTGATTTTTCTTTTATGGCCCTATCCAAGAAGGTTGGCTACAGACCTTGAAAAACTGATATTGATATTGATATTGCAACTGTAGTCACAGGAACATCCTCCTTGGATGACACGTGTCTCTTATTTTCTTGCTGACTACTGAAATAGGCTGAATGACTGATAGGTTTGTGCGATATTAAAGATATTAGATCTAAAAAGGTTAGTTTTAGAACTAATAAAAGCATCACTATAATCCAATTATTCATAGGGGTACCAAGAAATAAATGTAAAATAGTTTAATCAAAAAGTGGAACCTTAGTTTTTATTAAATATGGAATGAACATGGGACTGCAGTTACTTTTGCCTATTTCAGAGAAAATCATGATCGATTTATTTTATTTATTTTATTTATTTATTTATTTTTTTTTTTTTTTTGGAGGAAAACAAACATATTTGTCCACATCTATATATACACTTTAGTGCAGAGAGACTGCTGTCTTAATTCCTAAAAAAAATATTTTTTTCTTTTTACACAGTCACACTTTAGTCATTTAGAAGTATATGCTTATAACTTTGACACTGTTTAGGTTCTGGGAAAATTTTAAACTGTAATATCAAGCTCAATATAAATTAAGTGCTTGAAATACAAGCACACTGAATACTGTTTGTTTTTATTACATTTTTAATAAGGCTGTCAATCAATTAAAATATTAATTTACGATCAATTGCATGATTGTCAATAATATATAAATATATATAATAATCGCACATTATCTGTTCTAAATGTACCTTTAATACTTTAAGTTTTTAATACTTTAATCAACATGGGCATGGACAAATATGGATGCTTTATGCTATGTAACAAATGTATGTTAATTATTAGTGAAACCAAACGCAACATAGAGCATTAAGATACAATGTTGTAAATCTTTTAAAGTAATTATGGTGTTTAAAATTATGTAACTCATCAGGATACCAAATGGATCTTTTGCTATGTTTCCACACGGACAGTTTTAATTACTGGCTATGTGCATCATGGTGGATTTTGGTGCATCAGTAAAATAATTGTTTATTGATAAACACAAAAAAAATGTTTTATTTTTTATTTATTATATCCAAGAAAAGAAAGAACATCTTGAATTAGTGTCACTTTGAAGGTTTTAATTTAGCTTCATTTTTTTTTTCTTATTAATAAAAATGTGCACTGCATTAAACATACTTTATTAAAATTACCGCAGTTAAAATGAATTTTTATCAACATGGTGTTTTTGACAGCCCAAATTTTTTCATGTATATGTTGTTGCCTATTTTGTGTGTGTTTTTTTTTTTTTCTCCATGTACAGGAAAGAAAATAACTCCCAGCTTTCCTTCTACAGGAACTTTATTTCAGAGACCTGTTTGATTTAAACTCATTCTGATCATTTCCCTCTCATGTTCTTCTGCAGATTCTGAAGGCTGTATCCTGCATTTGTGGCTTCAGCAGCTCTCCTCCCCACCTGAAAGTGCATCACCATGTCCAACACAGTACACAATAACACAACATTCCATCACAGGCCTCAATGCATTATTCAGGATCCTAATTAAAAGAAAATAAAATTAATTAGTTTTATATAAATAATTACGTGGGGAAAAATGTAAGTCTTTCAATAAACAACTTTTTGTTAACATTTTAAGTTTCACACCTTATGGATTCAGTGTTTTTTATAATATGCAAGTTCACCTTTTCTGGGGCGGTGCTTAACAATATGACTCTCATTGGCTGGTGAGATTTGAAATGACAGTTTTTTGACCATAAGTACACATTTCATTGGAAAGAATTTTGGAGAGCATTCCAGATGCAGTTTACAGCAGTAATGACTCATATGAAACCCAAGCCACAAAAACAGTTACAACCTAATACACTAAGTAAAGAAGTATTTAAGTAATTTTTACTATAAGTACAAACAATATAACTGAACATAGAACCACAACCAAAACTCTCTTCATGAACCGGTTTTGACACAAGCCCTTAAAGTAGACAAAGAGAAGCAAATGAGAAAAATATCCCTGGTCATTCATGTGGAAAAAAATCCAATTGAATATATCTGCAAAAGTATGAGCCTCTAGGATTAGCAATTAATTTGAAGGGCATTATGTCTGTTCAGACAAGAGGAGGACAATCAGGGGTGAGAGTTCTATCAAAGTCTGATCTTCACAACACATGAGCAAACAAGATTTCAGACAAGCTCAGAAAAAGTTGAGTTAGCTTATAAAGATTACAAACTATTTCACATCTCGTAGGCTACACAAGATGTATATAGGTCCTGCCTAAAAGTTTATACACCAACCAGGCATAATAAATTATGACAGGTAAAGTAAATAACCTCTTTATCATGGCACCTATTAGTGGGTGGATTTATTAGGCAGCAAATTAACATTTTGTCCTCAAAGTTGACGTGTCAAAAGCAGGGGAAATGGGTGAGCGTAAGGATTTGAGGGAGTTTGATGAGGGCCAAACTGTGACGACTGGGTCAGAGCATCTCCAACACTGCAGCTCTTGTGGGATGTTCCTGGTCTCCAGTGGTCAGTATCTATCAAAATTGCTCCAAGGAAGGAAAAGTGGTGAACTGACGACAGGGTCAATCAAATCAAATCAGGGTCATGTCATAATGTTATGGCTGAGTGGTATACATACATATACAGTGTCTCACAAAAGTAAATACACCCCTCAATTTTTCAGCAACCATTTTAGTATATTTTCTCATGGGCAATACTATAGAAATGAAACATTTTAGAGCAGTGGTCCCCGACCTTTTTTGCGCAGACCGGTTTAATGTCGGACAATATTTTGGATACAATACAATATTTTTATACATGGACCGGCCTTTAAGGTGTGGCGGATAACTACAACAAAATAAAATGATACGCCCGGCATAAAAACTGGTATTTTCTAAATATAATAATAAACATGAAACCACTGTTGTTTTTCGTTCATTTTGCTCGCTTGTGGGTTTCAATTTAGCGGTAATGTATTATGTGTTAGCGGCCGGAGCAGCCCCTTTAAGAAGGTTACGGATGGAGGTAAGACATGTGACCGAGGCATCATGACATGCATCAAGAGTGAGTCATAGACAGATGTGGCGGAAAGAATCTGGTAATTTTCCAAAATAAAACCGCTCAAAATCAGATAATAAATAAAATGGTAATAATGTAAGTTATGTATTCTTTCTGTGCGACTCATGGATGCTGGTGCTGGTCCGGGTGTTGAGGACCCCTGTTTTAGAGTACACTTTGGACAAACCTTTGACATGTTCAATTAGGCTCTACTCACATTTTTTGGCAGTTATTTAGACAATTATGTCTGTATTATTTTTTTTTAGAACAGTAAATGTGTACACGCTGCACATTGAGTAAAATATGTCCAAGTTTCAATTCTATAGTATTGTCCCTTGAGAAGATTATACTAAAATGGTTGCTGAAATGTGAGGGGTGTACTCACTTTTGAGATCATATATATATATATATATATATATATATATATATATATATATATATATATATATATATATATATATGTAGAGACTAAGAATCACTTATGCTAAAGTGGAGTGCAATGGAGTGATGCTCACTTACTGTAGTCACCTGCCAACAATGTAGTCCAGCTGTTTACAAGGCACTCACAAGGAACTCCAACATTTCAGCAAATCAGAATGGAGTATTCAGATAACTAATAATATAATGAATAATAATCAACCCTGTACATGTTTTAAAGCAAGAACAAAGTTGCAGTTTAAACTGGTGTATAAAAGCCCTCCCCCCTTTTTTTTATTACACACACAAAAAAAGAAAAACAAGACAGACATATATATTGCCTGCAATTACATCCTAGCCATTTACCTTTTACCCAAGATATCTACTGCACAGGTAAAAGTGAACTAAAGTGGCTGTTGTTGTGACCTATCTTCTCGTCTGGAGTCGATTTCCTTCTCAGTAGCCGCGAGTAGTCTGAACCTGAACGACTGCCAGACATTTGGTGGAGACAAATGGGTCATAGAGATCAGAATGTGGAAGTATAGAGCAAAGCTCTGTTCCATCATGGTGTGTGCCAACAAAAGAAAAAAGCCCTCTCTTTGCTAAAAGTAAGCACTTTAGATTCCCTTTCAGGACTTAAAGGTTCAACAGGTGCGTTTTTCTTTTCTTTTTTTTTTTTTTTTTTTTGAAGTAGCTGATCAACGTTTTTTCCTCAGGCATCCTGTGGGCGATGTGGAGAAAGAAACGAGAGAGTTTTCCATTTGCGTATATAAAACGCGTGCCGATGCTCAGTGGACACACAGGAAGGCCTTTTTTTGTGCCCTTCTCTTTGACGCTTATGCCAAGTAAGCAGCAACCATCATCGAAGCCATGTTTATTCATGGCTCCCTTCTGACACTCTGATCAGAGCCCAGGTTCCTACACACTGGCTCTTTGGAAGTCTGGGGATTTGAAAGTTCCAGCTTTTTTGTCACTACTTCAGAATCCTGCACTCTTACAGAGCGAGCACTTTTTTAAATTGTGGGAAGAACAGCACAATGTAATAGCTTCTAAAGTGCAAAAAAAATAGTAGTTCACAAAATAGTTCACAAACTAAAGCAGGAAATATGTACCAGAATGGTGCGAATGATGCAGTGGTAAACACAATTACTAACACACTTTGTACAATTTAAAGTTGTGTATCTCCAATGTGTGGCAACTGTTTGGGGAACATCATTGCTTCATGAAGCTGCTTCGCTTTCCCTTTCTCCTGTCTGCCCCCCATCTTTTATGATTTCTATCTGCACTTTTTTCTTTCTTGTTTTCTTTTTTTTTGTCCATCCACATCTTTTAGTTACATTACATTTCATTATTTAATTCTGATTCCTTTTGATGACTTTTCTTTAATTTGACCCTTTCATTTCTCTCTCACACATACAAAATGTAGATAGATAGATAGATAGATAGATAGATAGATAGATAGATAGATAGATAGATAGATAGATAGATAGATAGATAGATAGACAGAAAGACAGACAGACATATATGGTAAGAGAGAGAGAGATTTTGGTTCTTTTTTCATGCCACTTTAAAAGTCTGTCTTTCTTTTTTTTCCCCAATTTAAAAGCATATTATGGCTATTTATTACCATCTTTCCTTTTTTTCTTTTTTTTTTTCTTTCATTACATTTTACTTTCTCATTTTTCTCCTGTTTGTTTTCATTTCTTATGCTGTTTCTTATCTATATTTCCTGTTTCTTTTTTCAGTTTTCCCTCATCATCTTTTCTTATTCTTTCTTTCCTATCTTTGTTCTTGTTGTTTTGTTTCTTCCTCACTCCTGTTCTACTACCCCCCCCCCTTCTTATTCCACATCTGTTATCCTTTCTTTCATTCCATCTTTTTACTTAATATAAATACTTACAGTGGAGATGTGGAGTGAAACTGGGTGAATGTTTCACCGGCACTGGTTTTCTTCTCATGTTCAAGCATCAGGACTCTGATGGTCCATCATGCACTGTATTCCTGGAATTTTGAGAGCAGAAATGAAGGATAAACGTGTGCAAAAAAGTCAGCAGCAGGAATACTTCATTTATTCATTTGACTCATGTTTCTATTCAGAGCAGTGATGCAGAACCCAGTCCAAGCACAAAGTGACCCGACATTAACCCGCTTCGTTCTCGGCGCTAGCGCCGCTCTAATGAGATCCGACACGTTTCACCTCATGAGTGTGAGAAATCCCAGACTCTCAGTTGAAACCAGATTGACGTCAAACGGCCTGACTCATAGTCACCTGCGAGGATCAGCGCCACTCGCAAGGCTCTGGAGTTTACAGCGTGTTCCACTATAACCATTAAAACCAGCGCAGGTCGTTTTAGGAGATTTACGTCTGTTAGGATTCGGAGATGAAAGAGTTAGAGACCATGTTTTTGTGTTCGCTCCTGCCATGAGAAGTAGACGTTATGGAGCGCTCAGCCAGGCAATGAGCTGTTCACTGCTGTGTTTTCTTTCCACCCTGCGTGTGAGCGAGCGCTTTTCTAAAGCACTCGCATCTGGCACGAGAGGAAAAAAAAATCTAGTAGAATAAAGATGGAGTGTGAACTGTTATGACCTTAGATATGACCTCTGTCACATTCTTCCTTATTTTTTCTGGGTTTTGGTATTTTTTACCATTTTCTTTGTTTAGTTTTTTCTTTCAATACTTTCTTTCTGTCTCATTTTTTCCATATTTCTTTTTTCAAACATTTTGCTTTAATTGAAACCACCATTCCTTCTTTGCCATCAAGCACCCTTCCTTCCATCCGCAAATTCCTTCCACACGTTACACAACATTATTTCTTTAAAACTGAAATCAAAACCAGGTCCTGACCTTTAACGGTCACTTTTCATACTCTCTGCTGCACTCCTCATGAGCCAACACTTGATCTTGGGTGTTAGTCTGCAGTTGTAATCTCTCTGAGCTCAGCCTTCAAACACGGCCTGATAACAGGCCAGATAAATCTGTAAACTCCCCCGTGTGGCCTCGGGCCGTTGCTCCATTTGACTCCGTAAACCTCCTCTCCTCCTCTCCTCTCCCTCCGAAAGTCTCACCGCGGGACAACATTAGTGCGCAGCATGTCGATACTGTGTTTTAGTCCAGACAGTAATTAAGAAGAATTGGGAACGAGCATCCATGGGTCAAAAAGGAGCCCAGTCCCCCTCAGGTAGAGCTCTCATGTCGTTCTGTTTAAATCTATACGACCTTTAGGAAAAAATCTAATAAAACATGTGATCAAATTCTAGAAGTGATTTAGTCTTCTTTTTACTAAAAACACAAACCATTTAGCAATTAGTCAAAATTACTTATATCAATTCGCATTACATTCATAAACTCTTAGCTTGTTTACACTTACTATTAAATTTAATGTGTTTATTATTTAATACCTACTATAAGTTATGAAGCCGCTTTACTGACTGAATTACTGCAAGTGACTGGATTTTAAAAATTGACTGAAAATTAAAATGACAAATATTGCTAATACATTATTATTAACTCCTTAAGTTTTAACAATTACTCATTTTCTTTCTCTTCCTACACTCCCTTTTTTCCTTCCACACTCCCCAAACATGGTTTTATCCCTTTTTATTTTTCAAATTTAAATTTTTGTCCCTGTCCTTTTTTTTTTTTTTTTTTATCAATTATCTAATTACTATTTAGTTCTTCTGTTTTTTTCCCTGAGGCACCCACATATTATTCCTTCCTTATTTCCTTTCTTCCTTCCCTTCATGCATCCCTGTATTCCTTCCTCCCTCCCTTCATTCACCCTTTCCTTCCTTTCTTTCTCTCCTTCTTCTGTCTTTCATTCAACCCATCCTTCATTCCTCTCTTTCCTTCTTCAGTCCTCAATAAATTACTTGCTCCCTTCCTTTTTGCTCTCTTTCATTCCTTCCTTGATTCACCTAGTTATTCCTTCTTTCCTCCCTTTATTCATTCCTCAATTCATTTCTTCTCCCCTTCTACTCTTTCTTTGTTCCTTCTTTATTGCTCAATAAGCAGCAGCTACTTCTAAAACAATTAATTACATGAAATTCATTTTGATAAATGTTGTAACAAGTAACAAAAAAAAAAGATTAATCCAGGCTACGTAAATATGTGGGCTTTGTCAAATTAATCTAGATGGATCAAAAAAACTGTATTTATAAAAAAATAAAAAAATAAAAATCTATGTACACCACCATTTTATTATAAATTTTTTCCCCAAAAAAATTGCGTGTCCACTTTGAAACTTCTTAAAACACCTCCGTACTGTGCATGCCGGCAGACGTGAGAAGACTTACCCTGCGTCATTTCAAGTGCTATAAATATACGAATTAACACTAATCTTTAACAACAAACTGGAAAGCAGGATAGCAGTAGAACATTGTCCATCATCATGCTGCCACTGCTGCCTCTGGCTTGCGGCTTAGGGACAAACTAATAGTGAACGATGTATTCATTTAAAATGTATATTGTTAAAAGTACTATGCAAATAACACATTTCAAGTTGAATGAGTCACATGACTAAAATATTTATAGAACTGAACCTCATTGACTTTGAATATATGCATTTTTAAATGTATTCTCGTTAATGTGGATCTAGCCGGTGTAGCAAGATGAAGCACAAAAACATTACATTAGTATTTGATTGCACATTCCAACCGAAGCCATTCACACAAAAGCCCCAAAATCTCTACTGACTGGTGAAAATCATCCACATTAGTTCAGTAGCTAGCTTCACATTACCTTTAGATCATCTCATTATAGTCATAAAGCTTAGGAAGCTAATTATAAACACACAAAATACTGACAATGGAAAATAATCACGTCTATACGCTGAATACTGATGACACTATAGAAGATCGTGTCCATACTGTACAAAAGTGTCTTTCCACAAGCCATTTGACTCTTCAATATAAAAGTTACTGGACTGACATATACACACACACTGACATGAACACTTTGATTAAAACATTTTGCTCTCTAACCACCAATGTTTTTTACAGTATATGTTTTTATATGGACAATTTTTTTTGACTAACAGAACACTCAAATGGCTATTTAAAGGCAGAAGAAATGGATCAAATAGCAAAAAAAGGTAAAACCCATAAATGACACATAGACTAATGTCTTGTTAATGAGCCTGAAGTTGTATTTTCAGAACACCAGGTTTATAAATATCATATGGAAATGAGGGTGGGGGTGGGGGTGGGGGGTTATGTGCATATTTGTGCATCTTCTCATATATATTTCCCCTTCTGTTAAATCCAGGCTGTTTCGCACCAGGTGGGCGCATTCAGCGGCGTCTATGCAGTCATTTCCGTCGCTCTCTTTCCTCACGACTCCTAAGTGTCTCCTCCTAGACTCGCTTTTCTTTTATTGCTAATCAACACTTAACATATTGAAAGATCGGTGCGTCATATCCTGTTCTTGTGTATCTGAGGATATAAGGCAAGAGAAAAAAAAAAAGCAACGTCCCGCCACCGGCACAGCGTATCATTTAGTCTCATTCGAAGCCGAAACAAATCTATTGAGAGTTTGCTCGTTCTGCAATTCGAGAAAGCCCTACCTTTAGTCATGCAGCTGCGTAAATACAGTTTAAAAGCTGATCCGCAGAGCTTAAATTGAAAATAAATACTTCGAACAAGAACTCTGTTGAGGAGCATCAGTCATCAAGACGGAGTGCAGGATTTCAGGATTCAAAGAGACATTTATTTTAGTCAGATTGAATCGTGTTGCAGGGCTTTTGACTGCTTAGATATAACACGCAGTTAATATCTTGCTGTATTAGCATGAGGTAAAGCAGGCTAAAGTATGGTAGAAAAATGCCTGTGATATCAAGCAGGTTAAAGTGCAACGCTAACACGCTCCAAATCAGCATTTCGAAACCACCAACCTCAACATGTCCTCAACGCTCACTGCGCAAATCTATCTAATCGGTTATACTACAGTATGTGTGGGCCAATTTAGTTGATTCTTCCTGCTGATCATTGGCTCTGATTAATGAAAAATTCAGATAGAGCAATTTATTAAATTTTACATTGCCTGAGGTTGTGGTTTACCAGACAAAATGACCAAACCTCAGGCTTCTGTTTTTTTTTTTACAGGGCAAAAATGTTGGTATTTTGCAATGATATGACCTTAAACAATGCCTCTGAATCTGATACATCATACCACAACATTTTGGCATATGACTATCAGATACCACGGATTTTGCTTATAATACAATATGAATCCAAATTATAAGACAATTTCGAATATGAAACAAACTTCGAATATATAATTTCACTTCACACTTGGTTGCTGAAGTATACCACTGATTTTGGTTCGGTTTGGTTCAATTTTGTAATTGACAAATACCATTTAATTTAGCTGTAATTGTACAGTCACTAAGAAATACCACAGATTCTGCTATAATATGGTAAGATCTAAATATGCAATATATAAATGCAACATAAATGTAAAATCTTTAAAGTTGAATTGATAACTGTGTTGAAAACTTTTGAACTCTCAAGTCTCTCTCTCTCACTCCCCGTCTCTCTCTCTATGTAATTTAAACTTGTGGTTTCCTGATGATAGATTGAAGGCTTTTACGAATGCAGTCAACTGACAGCAGCATTCCACACTTCTCCTGTACCAGTTATTCCATTGTCATTAATATTTCATCTCTCATTTTCTGCATGTTGCATCACATATCATTGCATGGCTCCTCATCAGAACAGCAGTGTAGAACACATTTCGGGCTTTACAAATTCAAATCTGCCCCAGTATCAGGCTCTGGCAGACCTAAGAATACTATTACAGTAGTACAAAATGGGCTTCAAGCCGTTCTTTAACGTTAGGATGGCAAGATGGAATATAATAAATGGAAATGTTTGAATTTGTTTAATTAGTAAGTTCTCCCCCCGCTCCCCCTCACACTTCATCTTGCTCGGAGAAAGATGTGATCTTGCATGTTGACAGACTGTGAAGCCTCTATCTCATTTTTTCTTTTTTTTTGTGAGAACTTCATTTCATTTTGTGCTTGAGATAAGGCGTTTAATTTCAAAGATTACTTTTTATGATGGAAAGTGAGAGAGTGTGTGAGAGAGAGGGAGAGAGAGAGAGAGAGAGAGAGCGCATACAGAAGAGAAAGGATCATTTACTTTGCTGAGCTTTCCTTTTTTTTCTTTTTCTGCCCCCCAGCCAGAGTCTGCTCCAAAAGAAGTGCACAATTAATTGACAATGCTGAAAAAAAAGATCTTGCTGCTAACTTATCTGAAGCATAATGTGTACAGAGATTGCATAAACATACGAGTTTGTTATTATATGTTACCAGAGATGGCAAAAGTACACACATCCTTAACTTAAGTAGAAGTACAGATACTCATGTACTCAAACATGCTGGTAAAATGTGAAGTACTGACAATACTCTTTCACTCAAGCTAAAGAAGTATGGGCTCGGACATTTATTTAAGTAACAAGTACCCATTACTACTACCTGTTTTAGTGTCATGCTGGTAACTGGACCTAACATAAAACACAAGCAGAGAGATGATGATGATGATCAGGTGATCAGGAATGTCTCTGCTCTCAGTCATGTTTACATCACGGACTCCCTCTGTCACATCCACATTGTTGCCTTCTGCCTTGCTTGTTGTTAGCTTTATAAACTAGCCTAAATCTGTGGTGTGTGAGAGCCAGGAATTGATACACCAGTGGTAGGTTGAAAAAGCTGCACAATGACAAGAAAGTGTATGTTTCTTTTCTTAAATGAGAAGGAAAAAATATTGATCATGTCACCAAATACATTCAAACTAAAGTAATAATACTGGTTTGAACATGTAAGAAGTAGAAGTTACATATATTTGTGTTAACAAAAGTAATGAGTAAAAGTAAAAAAGTTGTCGAAAAAAGAAATAGTGAAGTAAAATACTGATAAAATCTATTTAAGTACAATAACAGAGTATTTGTACTTCATACTTCCCATCCCTGTATGTTGCTACAATTCATATAAACACTGATTCAATTATGAATCTTACTTTAAATTTTTACTATTATGCTAAAGCATAGCTTGGAGTTCCCTGGTGGTCTAGTGGTTAGGATGCGGCGCTCTCACCGCTGCGGCCCGGGTTCGATCCCCGGTCAGGGAACCAACCCCAGCCATTAGGGTTGCACAAGCCTTAGTGCCGGTCACACGCCCGGATAAATGGGGAGGGTTAGGAAGGGCATCCAGCTTAAAAACATGTGTCAAATCAAACATGCGGATGATCCGCTGTGGCGACCCCTAATGGGAGAAGCCGAAAGAATGCTAAAGCATAGCTTACTAGTCACTGGCAAACAGGTTAAAACACAATGTAGCATAATCATTAAACAAGACAAGCCATCTAGTAAACTACAGGCTACATTAGGATTAAACACTAATTAATTAGTAGTAGATGTAATAGTAAAGATAGTAGTGGTTGTACAAGTAGTAGTAGCTGTATTCAAATTAGTTGTTGTAATAGTAATAATAGCAGTGGTGAACAAAGTACACAAACCATCTACTTGAGTAAAAGTAGATACACTAGATAAAATATGACTGCAGAAAAAGTGCTCCCTTTAAACTTTTACTTGAGTAAAAGAACAAAAAGCATTTGCCTCCGAATGTACTTAAGTATCCAAGTACTTTGATTTATCATGGCTATAATGTTCCTATTATCATTTTTCTTACAAAATGCTTTGCATAATCAACTCAGTTTATTTGAAACTCTTACTTTTAGCACACCTATTAATAGAATGATGAGTCAAACACATTGATATCTATTAAAATTATCATAAGCCCAAAACTTTCTTTTCAACTACTTTGCGCAAATAATAATAAGTCCACGTGCATTGTGGCAAGTTAGAGTCAGAAGTTTCTTCCATCCATTATTTCTCTCGAAATGTTCTGCGTGCTTTTGAACCGACGCTGAAATGCATTCTGCGGGTAAATAGATACCACCGGGCAGCAATCAAAACAAATTGCTTTGCAAAATGTAGTTGATTAAAAGGTAATATACTTGAAATGTAGTGAAGGTAAAGTAAAAGTCTCCCCAAATGGAAATCTTTCACTCAAGTAAAGATACACAAAGAAGCTACTTAAGCTACTTAATGTACAGTAACCACTTACATTTACTTCATTACTGTCCAACACTGTATAACAGTAGTGGATTTACAGGTAGTAGTAGTTGTAACAAAATAAATAGTAGTAATAGTAGTCATGGTAAGGTAGGTTGCTGGTGGTCTAGTGGATAGGATACGGCGCTCTCACCGCTGCGGCCCGGGTTCGATCCCCGTTCAGGGAACAACCCCAGCCACTCTTAGTGCCGGTCCCAAGCCCGGATAAATGGGGAGGGTTGCGTTAGGAAGGGCATCCAGCGTAAAAACATGTGCCAAATCAAACATGCGGCTGATCCGCTGTGGCAACGCCTAATGGAAGAAGCCGAAAGAAAGTTTAATAGTAGTCATGGTAGTAGTGATATAAATAAAAGTAGTAGTAACAAATATAGCAGTAGTGAAAGTAGTATAAATAGTAGCAGTACATTTACTGTTACAATGTACAGTTACAAAAACTGTTGTAGTATTAATGGTAGTAGGAAGAGGAACAGGTATATAGTACTTTTTTTTTTTTCCAGTACATATTTATTGTTCAACTATTCCATTTTGTTCCCTAACAGCATTATTGAAAAAGTCCTAACATGTCTAGGCCAAATGATTAGCTAGTATAACTGGAAAGTTAGTAAATACGTTTTGGGATGTCCAGCCTTTTAATCAATCTTAAGTTTCTGATCAGATGGCAGTCTGATGTTTGCTCTGCAAAATGTATGGACATTTGGCTATAGGCAGACAGCTCATCACATTACATTATTGCTGCTATCGTAATAGTCTGGTGTCTACACTTTTCAAAATACAATAAATAATAAACTGATACTCCCATGATGCTTAAACACAACTGCTGGAGATCAAAGAATTTCAGATTACCACATAAAACTAACTGCGAGCTTGTAAACGTTTTCGGCTAATGCAAGAAATCACGAAACCGCAATCATGTACGCTGAACTTGAGACCGACTGAATGGCCTTCCTTTCTCTTGGAGGGTTACCATGGAAACCAAACAGCTTTTTTCCTCCACTGACTCGATGTCGAACCATAAGTCACATTTAACCATAATTGCAGTTTGTGGTAGTGTGTCGTTCAGCGGCCAGTGTGTGTGTGTGTGTGTGTGTGTGTGTGTGTGTGTGTGTGTGAGAATGTGCAGTGTGTTTCCGTTCAGAATCAAGCCATGCTGCGAGAGTCATCATGGAAAATCAGCAGTGGGGGCCTGAATCCTGTTGCTGAAAGGAGAAAGAAGAAAATTGTTGTGAAATTGAGCGTGATGCCTAATTGAGGCCTTTCGGGCTGTAATTGAAAGAGTTGTGTTTGTGCGTTTCGGCCGATTCATGGAGACTATAAACAAACAAGGGTCAGATGAAGTGTGTTGTTTCACAGGCAAAGACTAAAAATCTGTTATTATTAAGACATACAGTATCCTGAGGTATTTAGCATATGGAATTAAGGTATTCAGCATATTCAGTGTGGTGTATGTAGGAGTTTTCATTACAGCTGAATTCCTGATTCTGTTTAACGACAAGGGGGTTGCCAGATGTGTGAATTCCAACCCAAATGTATAATGTTTATTATTATTACAAAATTTGAGGCAAAACTAGTCATGCATACATTCATTAGTTTTTGGATTTCTTTTTTTTGTAATTACAAAGCTGATTTCACTGTAGCCAGGAGGGTTTGGGCGATATCAAATCTCCCTAATTAAGACTTTACTTGCTTTAGACAGTTAAAAACAAATGTTTCAAGGAGGTTCATGAATATTGCACATTCTCAGCGAGCATGCTTTAACTAGGGAAACACACTTGTACTTTGAAAAGCAATAATGGTGAAGAAGAATAATAATAATTGAAGCAGAAACAAAATTACGCTAGCTGATTGATTGTTTAATTAACACACAATGCCAGTTCTGTCATTTTCTTAACTGTAGTGTAGTGTGCTGAATATATGCTGTTCATCCATTATCTCTTAGCATGTTGCTAGTAAAACTTCTTGTCTAACTTCTGACTAGCCACTATGTTGTTTGCTAGCTAGCTCCAGTGTGGTCTAATTTGCACTTAAGTCCCTTTATATACCATCTCCCAGATCTTGTACTAGAATGATTGTATTTAATATGTAATCACTTAACCTTACTAATACCTACTTGGCTATAATTATGTAGTTGGAAAATAGCTCGGTCTGTCACTAAACATGACCAACATCATTTCAATCCCTTTCAGGTGATGTTTACTGACTATAACTTTCTCTAGGAGTTTCGCTGTGATCCTTAAAATGATTCAAAATCATTAGGATCAGAAATTAACACAGAGGATTAGAGAGAGCCAATCAGATTGCAGTCAGTTCAAGATTCTGAAGCTGGTGGCCAGAAATGTATGAAAGCTTTAAGGCAATCTGATACCGATTCATGCCGAATGAACAGGAATATTCGGTGTTCCAGCTTTCTGGTTAATTGTACTCAATGTCTTACTGCAGTAAACACTAAACACATACTGCAGTGAGCTTCATACCAGAAATCTTGCGCACACACAATTAAGCCAATGTGATTCTACACAATACTTACTTGACTTTACCGTCATTCTCTCACTCTGTGACTATTGATATGTGTGTGTGTGTGTGTGTGTGTGTGTGTGTGTGTGTGTGTGTGTGTATACAAGGACAGCCTGCGGTGTGATTGAGATATTCCAACGTAAGAGACAATTTTAGCCTGAAGAGTTCTCCCCGGGTGCCGTCACTGACGCTCATTCTGCCGATTATAAGAGAAAGACAGAAAATGGCATTCACGTACATGCTCGGAGGGACAGAATATTAAATCATACTGAGCATCAGAGAGTGAAATGTAGACACAGCAATGACTCTGTTGAATGAAATCTCTTATAAAATGACAAAAATGTATACTTTTCTAATATACTCTACCTGGACCTGCTCATTTTATTCTTCATATTCATTTATTTCATTATACATATCCATTACATTTCTGTAATATAGTCAAGGTTTCTTGGGCTTATCATGCAATAAAGGGAAAATTAGATCTGCCCCAACTGTTACAAAGCACGTGTCGTTAGGATTCTTCGTAGCGCATCTGGAATTTTTTATTTCTTATGATGAAAAAATGAAAGATGTACACAGATCTATCTGCAAGGGATGTATACAGATCTAACCTTTAAATGATTTTGGCAAAATGTTAGCTATGCTATTGTAATGCATTAGCTAGAGGCCACACTGTACCTGTACTGTATCAGCACCTCAGTATTTTTAGACTTGTCAGTTGTTTTGGGTCGTATGATTTTGACCAGGTTACTTCTTAATGCTTTATTTTGTTCATACAGTGCTATTTGCAGTGGCTGAAAAACATATGCATACTATACATCCAAGACAAACATTGTGTACCTTTTTTTCTAGTTGATTTACTTATAAAATTGAATGTAGAGTATGCAAAGGCTGTGCATTGTACAATGATTTGATCGAATGAAAATGGCGACTAAAAAATGCGGAAATGGATTGCCTATGAATCTTAGATCACAGAATTTGTAACTTTTTGCCATTTAAAACCCGATTCACACAGAAGCATATGCTTGAGTGTTAATCAGAGACAGTGACAGCAAAGCGAAGACATTGTGTGCTTCTTCTGCTGTACAGTATGGAAATATGTATAATATACAGGATGTAAAATGCCTTATTGTAAATGAAAATGTTTTAACTAACCATCTTCAATCTTCCAAACCTGCACTTTATTTTAGATTCACTCATGTTGTCCCGATAAGGTCAACAAATACCACTCTTAAGATTTCCACTCAAACATATACACTAACTTATGAGATGTCACCATGGCCGGAGAGCCTGCTGAATTACTGAGCTTATTCAGTAAAGTTTATGCTGTTTAAAATAGCATTGAAAAAAATATATATACATAATTACTTCACTGAATAGCTATTCACTAACAGTATATTCACATATTCAAATTCGGCAGGAGGCGTATCACTCACTCATATCTCGTCCATCAGATAGTTACACGAATAATTGTCTACTATTAGACTTCATATGCATTTTTCCTGCTCCCAGAATTCAGTGCCTGCTGATGGAATCTGTACAGAGTCAAATCTTTTGGTTTGTTATGTGTAGTACAGTAATGTGTTCACTGCAAATACAAGAGGATGCTGCATTGTTAGCCGATTTTTGTTATTTAAAAGTGGAATAGTACTTTTATTTTTTATTTTTTTAGACAAATCCACATTGTTAAAACACTATTATGTTTTATTTGTTTATATATATATATATATATATATATATATATATATATATATATATATATATATATATATATATGCCTGTCTTTACACATTTGCAATGTTTTATACTAAAAAACGTGTTCTTGCTAGATCATTCACAAAGATGTTTCTCAGTATGGTGGGATCCATGGCTGCTGGTTTAGCTGATGCTAAGTATAAAAGCAGTGTAATTTCAGTCATATAGTGTCTTTTCTTAGGAACCTACAAGCATATAAGGAATAATTAACTATGCGGAAATATATAAATTATTTATGTGGGTTTGTAAAAACAATATAAATGCCACACATTTACTTTTTAAACATATATAAAACTTTACAGCCATATGCTAGTTAATTCAGTTACAATGATGAAGTTAATCAGTATGGTGGAAACCACTGAGTCAGTACTTAATGCTAGTAACAGTTTATTATATATACAGTACAGACCAAAAGTTTGGACACACCTTCTCATTTAAAGAGTTTTCTTTATTTTCATGACTATGAAAATTGTAGATTTACACTGAAGGCATCAAAACTATGAATTAACACATGTGGAATTATATACATAACAAAAAAGTGTGAAACAACTGAAAAATGTCATATTCTAGGTTCTTCAAAGTAGCCACCTTTTGCTTTGATTACTGCTTTGCACACTCTTGGCATTCTCTTGATGAGCTTCAAGAGGTAGTCACCTGAAATGGTCTTCCAACAGTCTTGAAGGAGTTCCCCGAGAGATGCTTGGCACTTGTTGGCCCTTTTGCCTTCACTCTGCGGTCCAGCTCACCCCTAAACCATCTCGATTGGGTTCAGGTCCGGTGACTGTGGAGGCCAGGTCATCTGGCGCAGCACCCCATCACTCTCCTTCTTGGTCAAATAGCCCTTGATGCCTTCAGTGTGACTCTACAATTTTCATAGTCATGAAAATGAAGAAAACTCTTTGAATGAGAAGGTGTGTCCAAACTTTTGGTCTGTACTGTATATATATATATATAATATACAGGAAAAAAGATAACTCACTTTTTATCCAGGTGCTGGCCTAACCAGTCACAACAGCAATGTTGCACAATAGCAATATGGTGGAACCTACTGAAGTTAAATTAGCATTGAATGCTATGTGTAATTTTAAAATAATTTTAGTTCTAAACAGTATATAGTCTTTTTCTTAGTGTCAGTCAACATATTTATGAAAATAAAAAGGATATTCCTCCTAGGTTTACCTTGTTTTTTTTTTTACAATATAGACAATTTGATATTGTTTATATACAATAGCAACCAGATGCTAGCAACATTAGGCAAAATCATTAGTCCCTGTAATTACCTAGCTTTGATATTTAATGTTTTTCAGTCATGTTTTCACATCGAAGCGAATTTCAGCTTTTTTTAAATTTTCAGGGGTTTTTTTGTAAGATAAACAATTGTGGGTTTTTTTAATTATAGCTATTATCAGGGTCGTGCAAGTTGCGCAATTCGGTAATCCGAATTCTGTTTTTATAAAGGCATACATATTTTACCCTGTCTCTAATCAATTCAAGAACTATGAGGCAAAAAGTCTAAAATAGAGGGAGGGGGTGAGAAATAGAAGAGTGAGACACAGCATCTGCGGTGAAAGGATGCTAATTGCAGATTGATTTGAAGGAGCGTCAGCCCTATCTGCATTGCAGTGAAGTGTGTGGCTGACACTCTTCTCTCGCTCCCTGTCTCTGATTAAGCATTGTGTGTGCTGTTTATTTAGCTAAACCACAGGCTAAATTTCAGGTTAAGTAAGCAAGGAGGCTGGCTGTTGAGGAAAAGGGTCCCTCTCGTTTTCACCATCCGGAACGAGGGTGATTTAAAGGCACAGACAGATGTTCTTGACGTGCGCAATCTTGGAAACGAGAGCGAATTGATTGCTGCGAGGCACAAATTAGCTATATAACAATCATCGTTTCATAATCTTTAGAAAAAATATGGGGATTTGGATGTGGTGTAGGAATTGAATGCCTGCAAGTGTACTGAGACCAGGTCTGCACCAGTTCTGCTCCAGTTCTTCACAAGAAAATGCAACGCTAAAACCAAAGCTAATGTCTTAAAACCAAATGTTATACATAAAACACAATTTCTAGTATATTTCTTGAATTGTCTATTGTTAATGATAAACAAAAATAAATAAATCTTTCACAAATTTTAATTCAGCTTCAACAAACGTGTTTGGCGTCTAAAATTCTGAATTGAGTCAAATGTTAAGTATTGTGGTCAACCTCACCCGAAATATTGTCAGTAAATATCCATTTAGGCATCTTGGATATGTGATTATGGATACTGTGATTACTGTAATTTATGACCACTAGCTGACCACTAACATACATAGCGAAGCTAGAGCTGAGACTGCAATATATATATATATATATATATATATATATATATATATATATATATATATATATATATATATATATATATATACCCACATACACATACATACACATACATACACACACACACACACACACACACACACACACACACACAGGTGTGAATTCCTGATTTCTTATTTGTTTGCTTGTTGTCACACTTTAATATTTCAGATCAAACTAATTTAAATATTAGTAAAAGATAACACAAGATGCAGTTTTTAAATAGAGGTTTTTATCAAACTCCAACAAAAAAAGAAGGAAACAAACAAAAGAAAACAAACTCCAAAACTACATGGCCCTGTGTGAAAAAGTGTTTGCCCCTAAACCTAATAACTGGTTGGGCCGCCCTTAGCAGCAACAACTACAAAAAGCGTTCTGTGGCATGTCCTTAAAAAGGCTGTTCATGCTCGAAAACCCTCTGATGTGGCTGAATTACAACAATTCTGCATAGATGAGTGGACCAAAATTCCTCCATAGCGCTGTTACAGACTCATTGCAAGTTATCGCAAAAGCTTGATTGCAGTTGTTGCTGCTAAGGGTGGTCCGACCAGTTATTAGGTTTAGGGCACTTTTTCACCCTTTTTTTCCACACAATAATATATAATAAAATAAAATAATAAAAACCTTTATTTGAAAACTGCATGTTGTGTTTACTTGTGTTATCTTTTAATAATATTTAAATTAGTTTGATGATCTGAAACTTTAAAGTGTAATAAACATGCAGAAAAATAAGAAATCAGGACACTTTCATATATATATATATATATATATATATATATATATATATATATATATATATATATATATATATATGTGTGTGTGTGTGTGTGTGTGATTACTCTTTGTTTGAATAGTTTAAGTTTCCTGTAACACACTTTCGTATACTGAGATGAGTTAACTTTTTCAAGATATCTTTTGGCCATAAAGTAACTTGCTAATGAGCGCTATTTGTAATTTAGTTAAGAGTAAAGAGTAAAACTAATTACTACTCTGTTTTAAGGAGAGAAATTAATTAAATTAAATCATTGTAGCCACAGGAACTAATGCATGTAATGATTGATATTACATTTCATTTCTTTATTGGAATTACGCACAAAACATACTGGGGTCAATGGTATTGGATGTATTAGTAGCCGGCATCACGTTCCACAAATAAAGTGATTTAAATTGAGACCACGCACTGGCCAATAATGCAACATTTGCATTAGGTAAAACCCACCATGACACCCAAAGGTGTCAAACAGGTGATTTTTAACAGAGGTTTTTAGCCTGTGAGCCCCTCCTCCCAAAACAGGGAAACAAAATGTATGCAAATGATGGATGTTTACACTTCAAATTTATTTTTTTAATATGGACTGATATTCAAAAAAATTACATTTATCAAAATGAGTACATGGCTATGAAGATTTAAGCATAGGTGAGAGATTAATTGTTAGCTACATCAAGTTTTTTTTTTTTATTTAACTATGCCTTAAAATATTAACATGTAGCTAATTTCACTTTTGACATTTTATTTTAATGCAACTTTTCAGAAAGCTTATGAAGAAGCTAAAAGGGGGAAAAACTAGAAAATTGGACAATGTGAAAGGGTAAAAAAAAGCAAAGACAAAACAGATTTTTAGCATGAGCCTATATTGTAAATGATACTCCTTGGATGAGCACAGGACCGTCTTTATGATAGCAACAGGTCTTAGGTACACATTTTCAATATAGAGGTGAGAATAGGGCATGAGATGTTTTTTGAAGGAACAAATCATAAACAATCTTATTGTTGTGATCTTGAACCATAATGCATCAAAAAAATCTTGATGCAGTCAAGTTCTACCATTGAAGGCTTGGTTTCCTACCATCTCAAGTCAAGTCAAGTAGTTTTATTGTCATTTCTACTATACACAGTGGTACACCGTACACTGTAAAAAACGAGACAACGTTCCTCCAGAACCTTGGTGTTACACTAAACAACATAGAGCTACAAAACACAACATGAAGGTACATAAAGTGCATCGAGTGCAACCTAGTGCAAACAGTGCAGACGAAAAACAGTACAGACAGACAGACAGACAACACAAGACAGTGTGGGACAATTCACATAACACAAAATAGCACCGACCAGTAAACATACTGTATACTCTGAATATACAGCATTGTGCAAATAGAACTATAAAGACTATAACCAAGAGTATATGTAAATGTGTCAGCGGGGGCGTGGCCGAGCGCCCGTTTGTGAATGAAGGGTGAGGCCGGAAGCAGGTAGACACCTCACCTACAGCAAATGATGTCTAATGAGTGTTCTCTCTTTTTCAATGATCAGAGGGGGCATTTAAGGAGGAGAGTGAGGATGTGTGTGGGTGTGTGTGTGCCAGAAACGTGTGGTTGAGGCACTGAGCACTAGACAAAAAGAACATATGGCTTTATTGCCTTCAAAGTTGTCCTGTCGTGGCGTTCCTTTTTTACGAACTCATACGCTCTCCCACTGTAAACAAACACAATGCCACAATGCATCATTCAGATTAGTGGTTGCATGATTCCTGTACCGTAACAGCGTCTGGTGGTTGTACACAAACACAGCTGTCTCTGGTGTCCATGTATTGTGAAAAGTCGGGATAAATACAGTAAAAGCACCGTTTTTGGATCTGGTGAGGCCGCTGTGAGCTACTGCCGTGCAGCCATCTTGGATTCTCTACCACCATTCTGCTAAATATTCCATACAGTAGTGAGAAGATGGCATCAAAAATGCACCAGCCAAAAGACATAGTCATGGAGAGAGTGTAATACACACTATCCCTTTTTTAAAAAAAATAGAGGTCTTCTATTTATCCAGGCACCAAATTTGATACCTCAGACAAAAAATGGAATGATGTTGTTTCAATGATACTTCAGAAGATACGGTTCTGTTTTGTGACCATAAGAGACCATGTTATTTTCTGGATTAAGACATACAAATTCTAGGATACTTTGCTTGATGTGCTTCATGAACTGGATTACATCTGACTTGTATGTTACTTGTAGTCTTGATAATAATAATAAGTAGAATGCTCGCACAAAGTTATATTACGGATTCACATGAGAGAAGACCATGCAGATACAGACATGTTATTTGCTCTACTGCTGTAAGGTGGCAGTATGACTTTTCATCACGTTTGTAAAGCACAGAATCAACAGTAGACACCATGGGGCATTAGAAACAAATAGAGGAAGAGCAAAAAGCTCTCTGTAGGGGAATAAACCAGGCGTCTTGATGACTTTGTCAGAGACTGTTACTGAGAGAGTGAGCTCATCAGGGCCAGAAATGAGCTGCCATCTTAATCCAACGTGTCGCGTCACACCCGGCTGTGTGTCTTGAAATTTGCACCCGAAAATAAGAGCCTCCAAAAACCGCAAAGGTCATAATCCGTGGGTATATGAGTCGCGCTGACACACAAGAACAAATCTTCAGCTTTATCTTTCTCTCGTCTTCTGTTCAGAACGAGTTAATGCTTCAGGGCAGCTGCCATCAGGGACCATGAATTGCGTTCTACTAGAGGAAACCCAAAAGGAATTTGGTCAACTAATCAAGGGCCAAGCGGTGAAGAATACAATGAAAGACATAAAAATAAATAAATAAATAAATAAAAGAAGATGCCGTCTGTTTTTTGTGCCTTATGTGGGATTATGAGTCTCTCATACATGCTTTGAAATGAGCTGGTACAGGAAATTAAAATTTTAACTTCTTGTGTAGTCATTTTTAATGTTACGCAATCTTATTAGCTGTTCTGTGTTAGTATGTCGTAAATGTACACCTCTTCTTAACTTCTAAATGCCTATTAATCAGGTTAAACATGAAATTTTAAGTAGGTATCCAATTATTATACTAGAAAATTGGCAGATTTGGATGCTGATTCTAAACTTTAATAATTAAGTATTAATTTTTATTTAGTCAACTATCATCTAACATGAAAGTATTTTATCCAGTAATGCCAACACAACGAGAATACAAACATTTGCCTCGGACATGTTGATAAATTACTAAGAAAGACTCCGTACTCCTAAAAGTACACTCTGATTACATTTAGCATACATGGAAGGCTAAACCTTTACAGCTTCAGTCATGTTGAAGTACAGAAGCCTAAATTCATTTATATATTTTTTTTATATTTTATATTAAGCATTATTCTTTGTTATTGATACTAGCTTGCTAATTAGCTTGCATGTAAAGTAGCTACCTTACTAGCAATGAAGTCTGATTAGTTGTCCAGAACATATGGAAATTTAAAAATGTGAAATAATTATTGGTAATTTCCTGCTTTTCAATCTGCACAGCCTTTAACAAAATGATCCAAAAAAAACTTTCCCTAAAAGACACAGCAGAACAGGACAAACATATCAGGATTCTTCCTCAGATGTTTTTCTAAACTTAATCATCTAGCATTAGATTAAACATCTTGAATTAGACTGCAATTACACTTAGCACTGACCGCTAACTGAACCGCAAACGGTTCTGCCATATTAAAAAACGCCACATTGCGTTATAGCTCATAACTTCAGAGCCGTTTGAAACATTTGAGACCCACAAGAGCAGGCTGGTCATATGGAATCTTCTCAAAAACTCCACTGTGAATGTTGATCTTTTTTCTGGCAATGACTTGTAGATAATCCCTGCTCCTGATGTTGATACAGTTTCTCTAGCCACCCATGACTGGCTGAACCCCCATCACATCATAATCATCTCTAGTGAAGTAGAGAAAGGAAGTCAGCAAGGGCGTGTGAAAGCTTCATCATGGAATTACTTCCTTGTTTTCAGAAAATTTAAGGATGACCCAAACACCATTGTGTCATTTGTTTCTATTCTGCTTTATTCATGACTGAATTTAGCCTTTAATTCACACTGAAACCCATGACAGGCTCATAATAGACAACGCATGCCTTAACAGATGATCGCTCTGGACGACACAGAAGTTCGCCAACATAAAGCGAGTTTTATTAAAGAGTTTCATTGACTGTCGTTATGCCCTACAGCGAGCGCTTTACAGACCCCTGATGAGTTGATTGTCTTTTCTCAGCAGGATGTCGCGTTTCTCACCAAAGGGCAGTAATTGAAACCATTACCTCATACATTTGGTTATTCATGTTGGCTAATGGGATGAACAGAAAGTCTGGAATCTCATTTTTGCCCCTCTCTCTGCCTCTCTCTCTCTCTCGCTCTCCCTCTCCGTCTGGTGTCGTTTGTCAGCTGTAGATTACTTTAACATCCCTAATATAATGAAATGGATTTTAACTTTCTATGGCGTGTGACATCCTTCTGAGCTAGCAAATCTTTCTTAAAACTTCTTATAGCAAAATATTGAGTTTTCTCAGAAGCTATAACCACGCTGATGTGGGGAAAAAAAAACGACTCGTATCTTTACTCGATCTGTATTACCCCATCAGTGTCCATTAAGGCAGTGCCTAACGATAATGTGCTTGTATTAAAAGCTTTGAGAAAGACGAGTCTTTTTAGGAGTAGGAGTCTTTCAAAGTAGGAGGCCGACAGTCCCCACTGCGCTCGCAGGAGCCGCTAATGCTCTTACGCAATCGTTTATTTGGCCTCGCTATTCATTTCTGTAGGTCGTGATGGCGCTCTAAAAGCCCGTTCGGAAAGCCTGTGGGTGTGTGAGATTGAAGGAAAAATAACTCAATAACTAACTTCGCTGAATGGAGAAGGCTGAAAAGTTAATCCAACTCATGACCCAGTGAGTAATAATTTCTTTGCCTTTTAAACCAGCTATATTTAAACACCTAGGCCTTGTAGGCAGACTTGTGTAACCACAGTTGATCAGTGAAATGCCAGATGAAAAATATAGAAATCTTTAGCGATCTTTAGCAAATAAAACAACTCCAACTACAGTATTTGTGGCAACAGTAGTTTTGTCAAGTTCCATGGGTTTAAAGCAGGGGTGCCCAAACTTTTTCCTATGACTGGACAAAAATCGAACTTGACCGAGGGCCGTGGGCCAAAAGCAAATGCCAGATTACACCGCATTAAAACTGTTTTATATTTAAATTGCCATAGTTTAACACCCCTAATTTATGATATAAATATCATAAGACTATCTGCAAACTACAAAATTATTTTCTAAGAAATATTTCCAATGGGAATCCTAAGATTAAGCTTCAAGTTGATTAAATTTCCAATTGTAAAAATGTTTAGAAGAAATGCCTATATTTTAATTAGAAACCCATCCCCAGACTACAAGTACACAAGCTAAATCATCTTTTGTTCACAGTGTCAGAGGCCAGAACATCTACTGAGATAATATATAGTTTTCTTATATCGCTTACTCTGGACAAACTGCAACTCATAAAGCTATTTCCCAGACTATTATTTTTTTGTGTCCTTGCAAAGTAAATTTGCACATTTTAGTCCTTCTGTAACAAACCATGGCTGGATCCAAAACAATAATATTTGTGAAAACAGCTGGAATGAGTATGAATGTATTACCATGTAATTATAAGCCATTTTGAGTTTTTCAGCAGGATGGGGATATATCTCACACTCACACTGACTGACAAGCTGTGGGCAGGCTGCCTGTATTTACTGCAAAAATAATACAATTCATACCACACTGCCACACAATTATACATAATTATTGCAATTAGCACGGGTGACAGTGGAGTCGGTGAACAGAAAAGGCGAAGGCTAAAGAAAATTCATGATCAGGTAATGGGGAAAATGTTTATTGCTTTTTCAAATTGCATGTCTATCCATTTAGTTAAATAAAGTTTAAACCATTATCACTAGACTGTTACAGCACTCGATTATGTTACACCAAGCTATCTAGTAGTATACCTTCCCACGCTATTTTGTAAAAGTAATTCTAGCTTTAATATTCAGACAAATGAGAGCAGCCTGGTTTCGAACACATTCTTTATTATGTTATAGTTTTACAGTAAATCGGTTTAGTAAAATGTTTCCTGCTAATACAACTTACAGTATGGACACATTACAAGCTAACAATCATCCCAGCACTTTAATAGCTTTGGACAAATAGGGAGATGTTTAATTCATGCAATACAGTTTTTAGAGTGAGTAGCAAGTTACAGTTCCAGAAAGTGTTATGTCAATAGAAAGTGTTCAACCTGCTCCATTAGTACTTGAAGTCCTGTGTTTTTGCCTATAGCTAGTTAATTTATTAGCATGAACACCATAATACAATTTTAATTCATAACATATTGATTGGCAAATTATAAACATGTTTATTTTAACCACTAAAGCAAACCACAAGATGAAACACATGTTAACCCCTGGCTAAGATAAAAAAAAAAAACCTGTAACACTTAGGGAAATTTCTCTAAAACCCCAAATCAGCAAGACCTATAAAAGGCAATCTGTTTTCAAGTCCTACAACAATACAAGCTTTCCAACAGCAACAAAGTACTAAATAAAACTTGGGTACGCTTAAAACGCTCTTTATTACCAAGCCAAGAGATAGCTCTTATAGAGAGCTAGTGATGTGTGTGTGTAATATTTATATAATATATTATATTTTATATATATATATATATATATATATATATATATATATATATATATATATATATATATATATATATTAGTATATATATTAGTATTCACAGGGCTTCACTTTTTGTTATGTTACACCCTTATTACAAAATTGGATTACATTTATTATTGTACTCTAAATTCTACAAACAATACCCCATAATGACAATGTAAAAGAAGTTTGTTTAAAATCTTTTGAAAATTTTTAAATAAAAAACAAAAAATAAAATCGCATGTACACAAGTATTCACAGCGATTGGCCTGACTTTCAAAATTGAGCTCGGTGCATCCTGTTTCCACTGATCATCCTTGAGCTGTTTCTACAACTAGTTTGAAGTCCACTGGATTGGACATGATTTGGAAACGCACACACCTTTCTATATAAGTACTACAGTTAACAGTGCATGTCAGAGCACAAACCAAGCCATGAAGTCTAAGGAATTGTCTGTAGACCTCTGAGACAGTATTGTATTGAGGCATAGATCTGGGGAAGGTAAAGAAGCATTAAAGGTTTCAATGAGCACAGTGGCCTCCATCATCTGTAAATGGAAGAATTTTGGAACCACCAGGACTCTTACTAGAGTCCTTGTTTCTGAACTTTCAGACCAGAAATAAAATTTTCTGGTCTGATAAAACAAAGTTTGAACTCTTTGGCCTAAAAGCCAAGCTACATGCCTGAAGGAAACCAGGCACCACTCATCACCTGGCCAATACCATTCCTACAGTAAAGCATGGTGGTGCAGCATCATGCTCAGCGGAAGGGAGTGGCAGACTAGTCAGGACCGAGGGAAAGATGAATGTAGCAATGTGCAGAGACATCCTTGATGAAAACCCGTTCCAGAGCAATTTGGTCCTCTGGGGTGACTGTTCATCTTCCAACAGGACAACGACCATAACACACAGCCAAGATAACAAAGAAGTGGCTACAAAACAACAGTGTGAATGTCTTTGAATGGCAGAGCCAGAACTCAGAATTGAACCCAATTGAACATCTCTTTAGATATTTTAAATTTTTTATAAATTTGCATTATGAGGTATTGTTTGTAGAACTTTGATGGAAATAATGAATCTAATCCATTTTGGACTAAGGCTGTAACATAAAATATGGAAAAGTTTTATATATATATATATATATATATATATATATATATATATATATACATACACACACAAAGTATACAACAAAAGTGAGTACACCCCTCACATTTAGTATATATTTTAGTATATCTTCTCAAAGGACAATACTGAAACTTGGATATACTTTGGAGTAGTATAGCTTGTATAGCAGTACAGATTTACTGTCCTCTAAAAATAAGTCATTATTGTCTAAATAACTGGCAACAAAGTGAGTACACCCTAAGTGAACATTTTAAAACAGTGTCCAAAGTGTTAATATTTTGTGTGAGCACCATTGTTATGTAGCACTGTCTTAATCCTCCTGGGCATTTAATTCACCAGAGCTGCACAGATTTATACTTGGATCCATCCACTGATCCATAATGACATCATGAAGATACTGGATGTTACCACCACACTTGACTGTAGACAAGACAATTTTATTCTTACTCCTCACCAGGGCATCACCACACATGCTAGACACCACCTAAACCAAACAAGTTTATCTTAGTCTCATCAGACCACATGGTTCCAGTAATTCATGCACAGTAATTCATTAGACAGGTTGTTCTTCAGCAAACTGTTTGTGGGGTTTCTCATGAGCCAGCTTCAGAAGATGCTTTCTTCTGGGATGACAGCCATGCAAACCAACTTGTTGCAGTGTGTGGCGTGCGGTCTGAGCACTGAGAAGTAGACCTTCTGCTTCTGCAACCTCTAAAGCAATGCTGCAGCACTCATGGGTCTGTTTTTTGAAGCAGCTTCTGCACCTGATGCACAGCATGAAGACTCTTTTTTGATGGACCGTTGTAAAGCCTGTTCAGAGTGGAACCCGTCTTGGAAAACCTCTGTATGACCCTGGTCACTGTACTGTAACTCAGTTTCAGGGTGTTACTGATCTTCTTAAACCCCCCGTATATTTGTGGAGAGCAACAATTCTAATTCTCAAAACCTCAAAGAGTCTTTATCATGAGGTGCCATGATGAACATCCAGTGGTAAGTATGAGAGAATTGTACTCAAAGCACCAAATATGAACTGCTCTAATACAAGATACACAAATTTGTATGGTCCTGTAAAGCAGACAAAAGATGAACAGGACGTGTGGCTTTGTACGGTTGTAAAACGTACAGCTGTCATCACTTAAGGTGTACTCACTTTTGTTGCCAATTGTTTTGTCAATAATGGCTATATGATGTGTTATTTTCAGAGTATAGTAAATCTGTACTTCTACACAAGCTGCACATTGACTACTCTAAAATGTGACCAAGTTTATTTCTAAATTATTGTTACTTAAGGAGGAAAATATATATATATATATATATATATATATATATATATATATATATATACATACACACACAAAAGGTATAAGAACATTTTATATGTAATTCCATCATACCCTCAGTCCAAAAGGACCTAGTGAACTCTCTGGGCTAACGGTAATATGCTAATACCCACTCGTGGTTTTGGGAGTACCACCAAGTGTTACACGCTTGTTTCTCCCTCCTTTATTTGGACACTGGGTTCGGCCAAACCACCATGAGGTCAGACCAAACAATTTTGTTTTGCTTAGTTACCGTGTCAGCTAACACTGTTTGAGAACGTCACTCGTTCCGCTTTCGGTGGAAGCATACTGAGAAAATGACAGTCTGTGGGGAGGTCACGGTCCAAGGTGTCGAATAAATACAAACGCCTATGTACGTTTCCATTTCTAAAATATCCCTACCCCTAATTTTGCAGTCATTATGGAATGGAACAGCCTGACCACATGATGATGATCTAATCAAGGAAATATATTTAGCATTGCACTATTATTGTTATTCTCATATTAGTAGTATCATAATCATTATCCATATCATTTTTGTACTAATGACAATTTTACAGTCCCTCGCTCTATTTCTACTCAGAGTAGCATGTGGAAGTTTCATTTATTTTACATTTCTGTTGGACTAGCAAAACTTGCCAAGAGATACAGAATGCAACAGTAAGTTTTAATATATATATATATATATATATATATATATATATATATATATATATATATATATATATATATATATATATATATTCTACAATTACTGACTTCTATGCTATTCTGACCTGTATTATTAAGTATGACTTAATAAAATCTTTGCATATTCTGTCCCTTTATCACTATATTAGGTGAAACAAGGAATTTAAATGATGGTAATAATGATAAACAGGAACCCCCTTTTCTTCTAAAAATGTGCTTTACATAATGTTTCATATAGAATTTTCTGCTTTGTTTCTTATAGGTTCTGAACCAAATCAAACAGAGGGTTTACCTTTTAGAGTGTTTGACGTTGTTTAAAAAACCCGTCAGTAAACTCAAGAAACAGTGCAGAAGATAATTCAAAGGGAACACTCTTAAATCTTTGAGAGTTCTATGGTTGTACCTCGGCTGGAAACCATATAGGCTGATGTAAATGCATTTTACATTTAATTGTTTCATTATGAGTGTTGAAACTATAATCCATAATGATCCTGGAATTGGTTCAAAATCTCGGTTACTCATCACAGCTTCATGAGTTTAAATCCCAGCACTGCATATTTACAAAGCTGTTGGATCCTTGGGGAAAGCCCTTAACTTAACTGCTAAATGGGCTCCATTCATGGCTGAAACGACCACCAGAGAACCCAGGAGAAACATATGTAAAACTGGGAATATCCAAATATCTACAGAAACTCAAGCTCAGGGTCAAACTAGAGAGAAATACAACTTGCTAGACAGGATATAATCCTAAAAATAAAGATAAAAGAAATTACAGATCATTGCTCTCTTTTGTGCTAACATACAATCTGTTGCCACACATTCTCAGTAGAACATTTGGAGATATCTTAACCTGAATGAATCCTTTCCATTATTTTTTTTACAGATTATCATAATTGAATAATAACATTTGATAACTTTTTATTGACTTTTTTATTTTTTTTTTATGATTTTTCTTTTTTTCCATTACAGGTGCTAGCTGTGGTGAACCTCTAAAATGGAAAGATCCAGATGGCAGATAGTGTTTCTTTTCCAAAATGTTTTCCCCCTTAGGGAAAAAGAGAAAAAAAAAGCCAGAACTCCAACCCTGACTGTTATGGCATTTTCATTAGTTTAGTTTATTACTTTGTACAGTCTGACATGGGTAACTGTGCCACAACTCATGCACACACAGCACATTAAAAATGGATGAGGAAAACAGGAATGTTTAAGAGACCCACGAGAACAGCCGAGCTGTTGAACACCTGTTCAGTCTGCTACTGGGAAGATTTAAGAATATCTAGCATGTGTGTTTTCAGACAGCGTGGGGGCCGTTTGGAGAGTAGTGTTATTGTGGCGCTGTGTGACTGTGAGAAATGACTGAAGAAAGAGAAAAAATATATGGTCATTAGGCAGAGGGAAAGACACAAGATTTGCCCAAAGCATGCGTTTCAGATCCCTCTAGGAAAACAACACATGAATCCAATGCTAAGCTGATAATGGTTTGCCAGCACAATTTAAAAACATGCTAATGCAGCAGTTGTGTCCATTCTAGATTCAATATAATTTATCAAAATGTTATAGGACCCATTCAAATTGGTGGACACACACTGATTTAATATTAACATTTGGATTCAATATAAAACATATAGTAATATTTTCACAGTCTGGAGTTATTTCAAATCATTACCTTATCTCTTTTAAAATCTGCCTCAGTCATAGCATAAGCGCCTCACCACGTTACCGATAATATTTCGGAGTTATTGACATTAATTAGATCTCCGTCTCATCCCGGTCTAGAATCAACATTCCGTTCCACTCTAGATGATGTAGCTCCCCTTAAAAACCAAAATGATCAGGGAGAAAAAATTAGCGCAGTGGTATAATGATCATACGCGCACCTTAAAACAGACCATTAGTAAATGGCATCAAGCCAAATTGACAGTATTTCGAATAGCATGGAAGGAGAACCTCCTGAGTAAATCTGTTCGTGCTGCTAGATCAGCATATTTCTCTACCCTCATAGAAAATGAGCATAATCCTATATTTTTATTCAGCACGGTAGAAAAATGAACAGGAAATAAAAGCACTGCACTATCATGCATACCATCAATTGGTAGTAATAATTTGATTAACTTTTTCAGCAATCAAGTTAAAAACCATCAGGCAAAAATATAATACAATATAAAAATACAAACGATTTTATAAATAACCCTGTAGACGAGAGTGTAATTATAATAGATCAATGAAAGTTTTACCCCTATTTAAAAGAATGACAATTTCATATATTTCCTCATGAAAATCATCAACCTGCATTCTCGACCCCTTGCCTACAAGTTTCTTTAAACAGATAATTCCAGAAGTAATTGAACCTGTTCTAAAAATAATAAAATTATTTCATTAGCACTGGTTATGTACCTAAATCCTTCAAACTGGCAGTTATCAACCCCCTAATTAAGAAACCTGACCTTGACCCTTGTCAGCTGTCCAACTACAGGTCAATATCGAACCTCCTCTTTATCTCCAAGATTTTAGAAAAGGTTGTAGCACAGCAGTTATGCTCACATCTACTCAGGAATAACATTTTTGAAATTTATTTTGCTATCAGTTTGTAGATGTAAATGGTGAGTTCTCCGCACTCTCTAAAGTAAAGTTTGGTGTTCTGCAAGGATCTGTTTTAGGCCCATTGCTTCTTTTTTTTTCTTCATATAACCTGCCTCTGGGTGAAATATAGTATTCGCCTTCATTGCTATGCTAATAATTCACAGTTGTATATTTCAGCAAAGCCAGTTGAGAGAGATCAGCTTACAAAGAACATTAGACAGTGGATGCTTGATAACTTTCTTCTGCTCAATTTGAATAAGACAGAAGTACTTTTACTAGGACTACATGCAGCAAGAATTAAACTTTCTGATCATGTAGCATCTCTAGATGGTGTTTCTGTCTCAGTGTGTACAGCAGTCAAAGACCTTGGTGTTATTATTGACCCGTGTCTTTCCTTTGAGGCTCATGTGAATAATATCACCAGGATAGCCTTCTTTCACCTTAGAAATATTGCAAAAATTTTAAATATGATGTTACAGGATGCAGAAAAACTAGTTCATGTTCATAGTTCTTTTGTTACATTTAGATTAGACTACTGTAACGCTTTACTGTCTGGGTGTTAGTTCAGAATGCAGCAGCAAGAGTCCTCACTAGATTAAGGTACCAACAAAAAGCCTGCACCTTTTGATCTAAGTAGGCGTGGGAAATCATAATAGTACAGAAGTTCACTCAGATACTGCGGCGCGAGGCCGTTAAGTGCTTTATTCGTCAGTAGTATAATTTTATTATTAATGCAAGATTTCATTGGGAGCCAGTGTAGACTGATTAAAACAGGGGTGATGTGGTCATATATTTTTTTTTAATAATGAAGACTACAGCAGGGACAGATCTTTCTCTTATAAAGCCCTACAATTATGGAACAGCCTTCGAATTAGTGTTCAGGACTCGAACTAGTGTTCGAGTCGAGACTGAAAACATATTTATTTAGTCAAGCCTTTTTATCGGTAGATTTTTCTTAGGTAAAGAAGCAGATCTGGAGGGATTAATGGATATCGAGTGTTTGGTGAACTGGGATATTTGTATCTGATCACTATCACTGCACACCTCAACATTATTTAGCTGTAATAAATGGACATTCGGTGCCACCCAGTTAAGGATGGGTTTCCTCTTGCGTCTGGTTCCTTTCAAGATTTCTTCCTTATGCCATATCGGGGAGTTTTTCCTTGCCACAGTCACCACCGGCTCGCTCGTTAGAGACAACTTATACTTATTAATTCTTTATTACCACATTATCTGTGTAAAGCTGCTTTGAGACAATGTTAATTGATAAAAGCGCAATACAAATAAAAATGTATTGAATTGAATTAACTGAGTGTTAGTTATTTTTTAAAGTGGCGGTATGTATGAACTTGTAAAACAATAATTCAACACAGAAAAAAAAAAAAAAAAAACCTCCAGCTCAAGGCAAGGGCATTATTTTATTATACGATATCCACAATAAGAGTAGAACCCTAATGAGTACCACAATAGCTGTGAAAGGAGCACATTATAGAGGACACATTTGTTTATAGATTTTTTTTAAGCTGCATCCACAACTGCCTAGTCATTAAAATCAATAACGTGAGTGCATTTTTTGGAAAAATATATAAAAACTGAAGCTAAGGGATCAGCAAGAATTGCACAAGAAAGCAGGATTACCACAATGAGATACACATGCCTTAGAAAATCTTTCTAGTCTGTCAGCGATTCCTGTATTGTGCCTCGCTGTGACAGACTAATAAGAATCGTAATCATAACCACCATCAGAACAATACTGTGCTTAGTCACTGGGATGTTATTACAGACTCTTTGTTGTGGAGCATCAAATAATATCAGTCAAGCTCCATAATGAGGGTCAGCACACTGCCAGACATCAATCCAACCAACTGGGTCGGTGGTGAACTTTAAACTCCACCGAAATGATTTCGAACTGCTTATTTATTGGCTACCAGACACTCTAATCAGAATCATGCATGAATTAATAATCATGTTTTTATTTTTTTATTATTAATATTAAATCTTATTTGGGTTCATGTATTACTAGCCTGCTACCATATTTAAATCCTCTTCAATCATTAAATAAATTTTGTATTTCCTACAGCTATTGAAATTTCATATAAGTAATTTAGAGATTCTATTCAGCATTTCATAGTCCTTCTAAATTTACTTCTCAATCAGAGAAATATTAAAACCAAGAAGAGCACGAGAGCATGACTAGAAAATTAGGAGTTATGTGTATCACTTTCAAGAAATGTGCACTACAAAATAATTACGCATAAAAACTTGTAGTGTCTGAATGCTTGTTTTGGTCATAAATATGCTTTAATAAGTTAAATCACTGTAGCCTAATAAGAAAAAAAGTTTACCATTGTGCTTCATGAAAATAAACAAAAGGTAAACCACACTCCTCACTGAAAACTTTAGTAGAAACACCTGTACACCTGCTCATTAATGTAATTATCCAATCTGCCAATCAATTTGCAGGACTACAAAAAAACATACAGATACAAGTCAAGAGCTAAGTTAATGTCCACTTTGATTAGATCAGTATGAGGAAAATGTGTGGGTTTGGATTATGGATGTAGGTGCTCGACAGATTGGATTTAATATTTCAGAACCTGCTGATCTCCTGCGGTTATAACACACAACCCATTAATGGTGCATAAGACAACAAACATCCAATGAGCAGTAAACATTATTGCACATGTGCACTTTATGTTGTTAGTGTTGAGTTTTATGTAGTTATGTGTTTTCACTGTTTTCATTAATTTGGTGGTCTGGTGGTTAGGATGCGGGGCTCTCACCGCTGCGGCCCGGGTTCGATCCAACCCCAGCCACTCTTAGTGCCGTTCCCAAGCCCGGATAAATGGGGAGGGTTGCGTTAGGAAGGGCATCCAGCGTAAAACATGTGCCAAATCAAACATGCGGATGGTCCGCTGTGGCGACCCCTAACTGGAGAAGCCCGTGACACCTTGGGCCCGGGGGAACATTGTTTCGTTTCACTGTGTACTACACTGTATATGGTTGGAAAGACAGTAAAAGCTCACTTGACTAATGACAGTAGAAAATATCCTGAGTGATTTGAGCTGACAGGAAGCCTACAGTAACTCATGTAACCACTCTTTATTTAAATAAATAAATAAATAAATAAGTCACCTGGCCAAATTATTTTATTGAAATAAAATTTGACTGCATAAATGTTATCAAAACAAGAATAATCAAATTATAATTTATTATAATTTGTATATTTTTCTGTATGTATTAATAAAAAACAATACATTACAAGCCAATGTTCTGTGGTAAAGAGCAAAGCAAAATGTAATTTCCTTCCTGCAGCCTCACGCTTTAATAGCTAACTGAACTAGACCTCAAAGATTCTTATACAAAATATTGCGAATTGACAAATTTACAGCACAGTAAACACTGTTTTTATAGTGAAAAAGTAATGTCCCAAGACTGTTACACATCTGTTTATTAAAAGCAGAAAATATTAAACAACCACATGTGATATTTCATCCGTTATTGGGGGGCAGAGACTTTGATAATTTTGCCAATTTTATGGATGACTTATTTACCATGGGTTTTGATTTCCTGCAGTGACCTTGGAGCAATCGTATTCTGCTGTGGTCAATGACTGCACCAAACTGCTTATTTTTCAATCTTATGTTGATGAAGCCTCGTCATAGATGGCACACAATCGTAATTTTTTTCTGATGCCAAGTTTAAGGTCATGTCACGGTCAGTCTTTCCCAGCTTTCCAAAAGCAGGACCATTTCTGGAAGTTCTGCTGGAATGTACACAAACATTTTATTTCTCCTCAAAGCTAATCCGTTTAAGGTTTAATTCAGGTTAAACATTCTAATGAGTGTAAACATAAACAGGTTGCTTAATTCATGTTCCTACTGCCATAAATGGTTAAAAAATAGTTGTAGCTAATATGGTACAAACTTACATAAAAAATAAAGCATGTTGGGGTGGTGTGTTCCAGCTCAACTCGAGGTTACTTTTACTACCGTCAAGTTGATTTTTCAATAACAAAGTCCTAAGGTTTTTTTTATTATTCTATATACCAATTTGCCGAATGCATATGCATTTATAGGTACAAATTGCAATTTATTATTTCCAAAGTATAGAAAGTATTAGTAACTATTTCTAGTACTATTTTGAAATGTTCTATTTGTTATATTTTGGATGGTGAAAAAAAAAAATGCATTCTGTTTACCTCCTATAGAATTACAAGGGGCAATTACAAGGGGCAGGGGGGTTTCTAGTGCATATAAGCTAGTGCATTTACATTTTTTCTAATTCCGTTTTTCTGAAGACGTTTGGGTTTGAGATTAAAAGCTAAATATCAGGACCAGAATTTTTGCATGTAGACACTTGCCCTTGTTTGGAACGTGCGATTGTTCGAATTGTGTTTACGGTTGCCCAGATATGTCTGTTAATATTATTGTTTAGAAAAAAAAAGAAAAAAAGAAAATCAAGAGAAAGAGAAAAAAATGGAAATCAATCCGTCAATTGCATAAGCACTAGGCATAGCCTTTGCAAAAGTTTGGGATGTCCTGAAAAAGACATTGGTTGTTTAGTTCACCACTGGTTTCTTTTCAAGCACTGAACAGTTTGACCAAAGAAAATCAGGAAGTTATATCAGCCTATCAAGGTGATGGAAAGGTGGAAGTGTAGAGAAAGAAAGGATCAACTCATGATCCAAAACATACAAAATCAAACAAGTGTCAAAATTTCACACGTTCTTTTGGAATAATCATCCAGTCATCTTGAGCTACATGACCAAACATTAAAATACCAGAAAGGGAAACTGCTGCATGTCATATAAATATGAAAAATTGGATGCAATTATAGTTCACACTGACATAATTCATGTGACATCATTTCATAGTTTCCCTCCTATGAAACCAATACCAAAACAGTATCGTTTAACAGAAACTGAGGTTTCCCACACGTGTCCTTTCCGCCAGCTGTGCCGGATTCACTGTGCATTTCCCTGAATGTTTCTCACAATTATTTCTGAAAAAAACAGGAGCTCTCAATATAAGCATTTATCATGTGCTTGATATCATAAGGAAAAATGACCTTTTTCAGTATTATTTTTTATCGAATTTAGGATCCCTGCTTCAAAGTGTTTTTTTTATTTTATTTTGAGGGTTTCGGCTTCACATAGCCTAGAGTATTTTCTTTAGGAATTATTGCTTTTTCCCATATGCTTTTGTGTTTTTTTTTTCTTCAAAATTCAACTGCCCGGCACCGAATGCGACCACAGCGGCTGCTCACTCAGCATTTTTATAACTCCTCTATAATTTTCATATTTATTGTGCAGAGATCAGTCTATAGTTTTCTTAGAAATAAATAATAAAAAAAACAAATCTCATGTGAATGCTGGAACTGCGACCACCCAAACAAAGCATCTATGGTGGATGTCAAAATAGTCAGAAAGCATGCAGATGATGTTCAAGACTTTTACAAGAGATTGTGGTATTGTTAGCATTCCGGTAGGGCACTCAACAATGTGTCTATAGCACATTTTCTGAAAACTATTGGAAAATGAAGTAGGAAGTTAAAGTAAAGTTAAGACAGGTCAGAGCTTTACAGTTTCTTATCAGCTTTAAACATCTGGTTTCAAGTCTCGTTTTCAGGCACAAAAAGACCTGCACATAATGGTGTTTTCCTGCTTAGTCAGTGGCACTCGTAAAGCAATTACAAAGTTCTCTAATAAATGTCATTCATGCTGGTTCAGGGAAAATACCATTTCAAATACAAAGGCCCCTGAATCGGCCGCAGAAATTCACTCATTTTATGGCTAACCATACTTCTAGAAATGTGCTACGTTTGCAAGCCAGACTGAACACAATAGATGAACTTCCTTGAAAGATGTTTAATAATTTTATAAAACTAATTACAAAATGAATTACTCACATAGACCCCTTAAGAGTTCCACTCTTCTTAAGGTTCCATTGGAAAGAGCCTTAGCAAGTTCTGTGTGGGGCTCAAAGTAGAACCTCTTATGAAGGTAATTTTAAAGAAGGTTTCCAATTGAAATATAACGCTCATGGATAGTTGGATTTAAGGTGTGACTGTGGCCACCAATGGCATAATCTCAGACTGTGTTCTAAGAAATTTTACTGCAGGAGCATTTAACAAATTACATTTCAGAGATGAATAATAATAAGAGGCCAGTTAGGAAGCAAAGGCCCATTTAGATCAGAGATGGAGTTATGGGGTGGCAGTAGGTGACCTGCCTTGAAATATCAGTTTTCCATTTACAAATGATTCCTTGTTGAACCACTTTAAACAGCTTACATGATAGGGGTAGCACCTAGGGTTGACTGGTGTTTTTGTGTATTTATTGTTTTTGTTTAGATAAAATTATTCTATTTTGTATGCAATTAGTTTAGGTTTGTTTATTCCACCATTTTTTAAAATACATGCTCAAAGCTAAAACCTTGACGAAGGACACATCTAAACACAACTTTAATTAAGGGGGATGGATGAGGGTGCCATCAGTACTGTAAAAAAAAAATGATTGTCTATTCTAATTCGATCTTTATTTAATCCTTATTTAAGGATTGAAATTGTGCAACACAATGGTGTGGGTGTATCAGGAGTTTGTCATGTCAAAGCAATTAGGACTGGTATAAAGCCTTATTTCTGCATGGCAATCTTTAGCACAAGCGCCAACAAGAGTTTCCAGATTAAATGTATCTGATTAGATATGGCTGATTTATTACAAACCATCTCAAACTGTACCTGAATACATTTACATTTACATTTGCGGCATTTGGCAGTAGCCCTTATCCAGAGCGACTTACAACTGAGCAGGGGAGGGTTTTAGGGCTTTGCTCAAGGGCAGCTTGGTGGTGGTGGGATTTGAACCTGTGATCTTCTGATCCAAAGCCCAATGCCTTAACCACTGAGCTACCACCTCCCTCTGAATACAAACCGGGTGATGCATTTGAAAGATTCGCCTACCTTTTTTGTTTATAGTAATGCAGTGTAGCATCACAGGATCCTTATAATATAGTTACAAGAAGATAAGTGATAAGTTATGATAAGCAGTGCTAAGATTTATATAAAATAAGAAGCTTAGAGATCCATAACAACTGAGCGACCCATACTGTGTTCAAACTTTTTGGCATCTAGTTTGGAGCTACATACTGCAGCGGGGAGGTAGTAGATCAGTGGGTAAGGCATTGGACTTTGAATCGGAAGGTCACAGGATCAAATCCCACCACCACTAAGTTGCCATTGCTGGGCCCTTGAGCAAGGCCCTTAACCCTCCGTGCTCAGTCGCTCTGGATAAGGGCGTCTGCCAAATGCCATAACTGTAAATGTAGCATGTTATAATCTTAGCCATTAAGCATCTTTACCACAGAAGATGTCCACACAGAGAACACATCATCAGGGCCTCTTTTCCATCCCAGTTGCAAATTGTTTAACACAAACGACCACACCAGGTTCAGGGCCAAAAACATTTTTCCCCAACAACCATTAACCATCAACTCTAACCCTAACCTCCACATTAATACAGTTAGGATACTGATCTCTTCTTAATGCCTTACTACATATAATCATTCTGTACATCATGTAGATTCTGTATCATGTCTATATAATTATAAATGTATATAATTGTAACATTATTTTCATATTCAGCTTTATCTTGTATATCTGTATACTATCTGTACATCTGTACATTATCTTGAGTATTGTGGAAGATACATGTCAATCTCTCACATATTGCACACATTTTTACATATATTGTGCCTTACTGCATATATTCAAATCATATTTTTATTATGGATCCTAATGTTCTTACCATTACTTCCTCAAAAGCATCTGGATGTTTTAATTTCTCATAGCCTTGATATGTGCGCACATAATTTGCACTATGTATTGTAAAATCGTATCTGTATCGATCTAATAAGAATCCATCTACTGTATTTGTAGGATACTCCAGTATCAGAATGGCGCACCTGTGCCTTAAATGATTGAACCGAAGGTTGCATTGGATGCTAAAACACGTAAGCATCATTCTTTTTCCATGCAACTTAGAACATATTTAGTGGACAAGAAATGCAAATTGTATAAGTGCTGCTTTGGAGTTCAAACTATGCCAAATAGTCCTTAACTTTGGAATGACTGGCATTAAGATTGGCACATTGGTAGCATTTAAGAAGGAAAGCTACGATCTAATGGATTTGCTGATTGTTGCTAGTGGTAGTTCAATAGTTTAAGGATAAGAAATAACCATAAGAAATAAACCAAAGGCAACCCAAGGATCTTTAGCATGACGCTTGACTGCCAGCTTCTCAGCTCTAGTTGTGATTAGACTGTTCTCATAGTATTCTTATGTTTCAAATTTTTTGTCATTTGCTATATGCTTTGTATGGCACCCCTATGAAAATAAAAGAATTAGGCTTGGCTAGTAAACCCTTTACTAACATAGAAATGCCTCTAATTATAAACCTCAAAATTTCTTGGTCATGTGTTTTTTGAGAAGCATAATTAAAAACTTCAATATTATGTTACACCTATAAATGAGGTTGTCCAAGCAATTAAATTAAGAATAAAGGAGGTCTGAAATGAATCTATACTTCAGGACAGATTCCTCACCACACTGAATTTAGCCTCCCCTTTGCTGCATTCCATGGCTTTCAGACTTGCAGGATTTCCTGCAGCTCCTGTGTTTTTCTTGGCATTCAAATTTCTCTTATTCTTGAATTGAAATGGCCACCCAGACCTGCCACCTCCTTCTTTGTTTGATGGTCCTTTGCCGTAGCTTAGGAGACCAACCCCTTCCAGCCGAGAGCCACAGAAATGCCATAATTACCACGTTAATTTTGGAAACGCACACAAAAGGATGCTCTCGCCAATCTATCAGACTATCAATCTACCTATCAGCTCAGGCCACTCGTTATTAAACGAGAAGCATAATTGGGTGTAATTAAAAGCAGCTCTAAGTGCTGTAATTAACGTCAGTTTTTGAGCGCTAAAAGGGACCTCTGGAAGAATAATGGTTCCCTGCAGCTTGGAGATGAAGACCCGGAGAATGTTGAAGAGCAATTAGTAGACCATCTGAAACAAACAACACTAGTGGACAGAGAAAGAGAGAGAGAGTCAGAGACAAAATGAGATCAGGTGAATGAGCATGAATCATTGCACCAGTATAAAATGTCTTATAAGGCGAAATAAAGTCAGGTGTATTCATTCAGATTCATAATGCTCTTGAGATCCACCTTTAGATTACTGCAGTCAAGAGTGTCTGTGACCGGTACAGTTCACCCAAACAGACTGTAAATAAATCAAGTTACGAGAAACAGCATTCAAATTAGCACTTGCAATTTTTCAACATTCATATAACCATTCACACTTTCCGCATTTCACACACAACATGGAACAATAAAGTGCTAGCTGGAATCCTGAAGATGACTACAATTTCACACTTGCTGAGTGTTATTTCACTGCGCTGTAATATCAGCCTTTTACCTTATTTAACTTCCCGGATTTTAGAGCAAAATGATTTGTTCTAATTTTCCTGCTGTGCTTTCTCACAAAACTCTGGAATCGCTAGCCTTCTTTTGCACTTCCTTTCACCTCACCTGTATGAACGGATGGATTTTTGTGATATTGAAAGAGAGCTGAAACAAATCTATCTTCAAACTCACTATCAATAACTCACAGTTACTATTATAAAACAATTAGCGTTTGGCCTTATATTACCAAGTTTCATTGTGTAGGCATAAAACTATTGCACAAACACAGGCACATACCACCATTCACAACATTCAGATGTTCTATTAAAATTCATATAGAGATGACGGCCTAACAGTGGTGGTGTTTTTTTTTTATCCTGAGCTCAGGTTACAATGTGTTTCAAATGTTCATCCTGTGTCGAAATTTTCTGTTGTGTTTTCAGTATTAACCAACCTTCAAAATTTTTTCCAGTAAGTATACTGGCTAAACTTGCCCACAAGTGTGCATGAGCCACAGGTAGCCACAGGTCCTGGGATTGGCTCATGCCTACCATTGCCTGCCATGACCCTGATCAGGATAAAGAACTTAGCAAAGGTGAACGAATTTATGAATGAACAAACCAACCAACCAACAGCCAGCCAACAAACTTTCTTTCGGCTTCTCCCATTAGGGGTCGCCACAGCGGATCCTCCGCATGTTTGATTTGACACGTTTTTACGCAGGATGCCCTTCCTAACGCAACCCTCCCCATTTATCTGGGCTTGGGACCGGCACTAAGAGTGGCTGGGGTTGGTTCCCTGACCGGGGATCGAACCCGGGCCGCAGCGGTGAGAGCGCCGCATCCTAACCACTAGACCACCCAGCCAACAAATTAATGAGTTGATTAAATTATAAAAGTTAAAATCAATACTTCCACCATCATCTTATTTCCACTACTGTATGCTCATAGCAGGAAAGGCTGAGTTTGATCAGGAGAAACTTGAAAACTCAAAACTGTTACACTGTGGGCTCAACATTTTTTTTTTAAGAAAATCCAAAAAAAAAAAAAGAAAAAAAAAAGATTTTAAAAGGTAAATAGTTAGAACGGCTGAGTGTAATGGTATTTTTTTTCCAAATAAAATAAAAGGTGACAAAAAGCTCTTCTTCCAAAAAAACTTCTCAACAAAACAAGAATGACTTCAATATTTAATCTACTTATTAGATTATGAGGAACCTCCTCCACATGTCTCTGTGCATGAACTGCTGCTATAAAAGACAACATAATAAAATATTCGTACTATAAAATATTTAAAATAAACTGATTAATCTTAATATAAAATAACATTTGCACTACTTCTGGAACTTCTGGTGCTGTTTATACAAAATTAATGCACATCTGCTGCCCAATCAGATACAAGCATTTAATCGCACTACATTATAACTCCAGATAATGAATTAGCATTCAATCCAATAATCTAGTATCTTTACTGTGACTCAAAATCAGACTCAGGTTTTTGTCATTCATTTAATTTATTATTGATACACACTGTTTTCATATTTATTTGAATCCTAAAGTAATCCATTTAATTTCAAATCTACCAAATAGTAAAGTGTTGTAGGTCTGTCTCATCCTCGTAAAGCACATTAAAATATCTCAGGCTTGGATCAGAGTTTGGGATATGCATAGTAGAAACCTCTGTTACGGCTTTAAATATAAAGCCAGCTTTCTGATGTTTATAACCTACCAATTGGTAAGCATCAGCAAAGTGAACTTGAGAAGTCTGAAATTCATATATAGCTGACTGTTGGACGGATTCCAGACCACACTGACTTTAGCCCTCTCTTCATTCCATTCAATGCCACTTAAACATACTGTACATGTGATTTTTGCTGAGAATTTTTTCCAGTTCATATGTTTCCTTTGGCTTTGAGTTTCCCACAATTCCTAATTTAAAATGACCACCCAGATTGGGCTATAGTTCCCCCTATACACCCTGAATTGGATACTAGTCTATCACCGGGCTCCATGCACACACATTTACATTTAGGGCCAATTTCGCCTACACGTTTTACCTACCTGGCATATTTGTGGAAGAAACTGATAGGCGAACTCTTAACACACCGTAACCTGAGCTTGGGATCAAACTGGAAAATCTGAAGCGGGGAGACTGCATGGCTACCCACTGCCCCACATTTCTGCCCAATACACATAGTAAAGATATATAGTTTCCAGCAAACATCTGATGAATTAACAGGAAAACCAAGATATCAAGAAACACAAGACAAAGAAGAAATGTTTGTTTTCTAGTGGTGTATTCTATATAACCAAAAAAATATTACTGTGCTTTTGTAAAGTAATAATGGCTGTAGTTTAGGATATGCTTAAGCAATAAAAATATTATTAAAGAACAGTAAATTAATTCTTTCAATCCCCTTCAACTGAAAGAACATTAAAGCTGGTTGTTTTCACAATTGGGTACACGACTTAAACGTTGCTCTTGGAATACTTTAACAACTGAGGTTTTAATATTTGTTTAAATGATTAATATATTTGGATAAAATATATTTATATGTCCCTACAATTGAACTAATGTTCTTTTGGTAAAATATTTGAACTGGTTTATGCTTTAAATCCAATTTCACAGGCAGCCCATTTATATCAATATTGCATACAATAGTGCATGTAAGAGAAATCAAAACTTGAAACCACCTAAACCTTAACAGTTTCTACAAATAGTAGCGTAGAACTCTACAAATAACAACCACTATGTGGGTCAGCATTTAATAAAAGACAGCTGTCAAAATAATCTCTAAACTTACATGAATAACTGTAGGATATAATGCATGAGAAATAAAGCAATACTATCTAATCCAAAAGTTGTCTCTGTAATTCCAAGGAGTGCAGTTGTGAGGCTTTGTGAGTTTTTAGTCCATAACGACCAGCAATGCATTTTACTTGATGGTTAGATAATTACTCTTTAAAAAATGTTCAGGTGCCTCTTTGAATAAAATAAAGCTGTATGCATAAGTCGAAAAATAATCAATAATTGGAAAGACTGAGAAAATAGTTCGAGCTAATGTTTGGTTTTAAGGATTTAGAAAATTGGTGTAACCCTGCATTCTGTTTACTCATTTCATGCCTATATGACAATCACCTCTTAAAGTGTTTATCGTTGCCTACACAGTATGATGCTAAGAAACCTCTGGAACATCATTAGTCTTATCCAAGCTCCAAGAGAATTAAATGTCATGGACAAGAGTTTGTAGTCATTGAGGATCTTAACAGGTGAGCAGTGTAGTCCTGTCCAAGTCCTGTCCATGACATTTCATTCTCTGAATGATATCTTGATCTCCTGAAGCAACATAGCCAATTCCAACATTTCAATCATTTGAGGTAGGATTAGAATAACAAACAAAGGAAAGGCTAGTTAAAAAAAAAAATATTAGGATTTTAAAAGGACTTTTTCCTAGTCCACACTTTTCCATGCTTTGACTCCTTATTAGACCAGACTTGGGCAATTAAAATGCACTTGAACGTAAGATTAATGATAATAAAAAACTGACAGATTACTATTACAAATACACAAACAGATCAAAAAATGGTCATGTAAAAAAAGCCTACAGCTTTTCCTCCCCAAGGTGTAAAGCTAAGACCTTTCCCTGTTGGCTTGGGGCTGATAAATGCATCTGGAACCAAGAAAGTATGTATTCGCAGGTGCAGTGCTGCGAATCAATCATGTGATGAGGTAATGCTGTATTAAATGGAAAGAAATACAAATTCTCGCCTTTTTTTACACACACACACGTGCACTTACACACTCTGATTCTGTTTCACCACATGGGGTTCACTTCCTTTGGATGCCCTAAATAAACTAGTGCGTGTTCATTCCTTCCAGATGCCGTCTTCTCTCCTGCCGGCTCTGCTCTCCCCAAGGCTACAGCATGATTCAGCTCGATGAGCTTTTACTGCCCGACTTTAAAAGGGAAAAAATAAAAATAAAAATAAACATGCACATGATACTATTTTGGCCCAGCAGTCACAATGAAAACACTGTATCTAGTTAAGCACTGACACAAGCATGTGCAGTTCTAAATAAACTCTGAGTCCTGATCAGCCATTGAGTATTTGAAAAGAAAAAGGAACAATGAAAAGGAAATGAATGAAAGGAAAATAAATCTTACATCAGCAAGTAGGAAAAGCGTACATACTGAATAACATTAGCAGATCTCTATGCTATGACACTTTAGTGTGCAGCATCAGTTTTAGGAAATCTGAGTTTAGGACCATTTTACATTTGGAAACAAAAATAACATGCACACATTATTATCTAATAATAAAAACAGTTTAACCTGCTCTTCCCTGGTGTTACATGCATCAGTTTCAGATCAGCTCTGAATGTTACCTGATCTAAAATTATTCAGTTAAAATCAGATTATATAAAAAAGAAGAAAAATACAGTTCTGGTTAAGTGAATCTCAATTTCAATGTGAATTTTAGGTGAAGTTTAGGTGAATCTAAAATCTCAGATAAGCGCAAAAGTGCGTGTGCTGTCAAAATCTAGAGACTTCAGAGCAGGGAACAAGACGGCCTTAAGAACAGCAAGGGGGAAACTGTCCCGTGCCATCGCGCACGGCCACTTCCAGAACAGCGGAGCCACCCGGCGCATTTAACAGTGTATCCAGGCGATCACAAACTACACTACAACTTCACCTTCCTGTGACCATGACATCCTCCTCCCAGATGGCCTGAATGACTTCTATGCCCAGTTTGAGATGCAGAACAACATGGAGACAAGGAAGACCACCCCCTCCTCCCAATGCCCAGGTGCTCTGTCTATCCACGGCTGAAGTGAAAATTCTGTGTAGAGTTAACCCAGAGAAGTCTGCTGGACCAGAAGAACAGCTAGCGAATGTCTTCACCGACATCTTCAACATGTCCGTGAGCAAAGCAGGTGTTCCTACAAGCCACAAGACAAAGACCATTATCCACATGCCAAATAAGTCTTTAGTCTCCTGCTTAAATGACTATCGTCCCGTCGCACTCACATCCATCGCGATGAAGCGTTTCGAGAGGCTCGTCACAAGACCCTGCTTCCACCCTCAATGGAACTGGATCCTTAATTTCCTGACTGGGAGACCTCAGTCAGTCTGGTTCGGAAACAGCATCCCCAGCACCACCACACTGAGCACAGGGGCCACTCAAGGCTGTGTGCTCAGCTCACTGCTGTTCACTCTGCTGACTCACCACTGCATAGCAATGCACAGCTTGAACCACATCATCAAGTTCGCCAAAGACACGACCGTTGTGGGTCTCATCAGCCAGAGGATAGTGAGGACATTTTGCACCACACGCCATCACCATTATGGACGATCACACACACCCCTCACACACACTCTTCACCCTCCTACAATCAGAAAAGAGGTTCCAAAGCATTCGGACCCTCACATACAGACAGTGCAACAGTTTTTTCCCTCAAGCCATCAGGCTCCTCAACATACAAAACTGAACTGTACACACACACACACACACACACACACACACACACACACACACACACACACACACACACACACACACACGCATCTCAAGCCATTCCACCACCCATATTATAATTATATTTAATCATATTATAATGTTTACATGCTGATTCGCACCTTTCGACTGCTGCTATTTTTACACAACATTGTGTTTATTTTACAAATACACTTGTTTATAATCCTCTTTTGCACAATACTGTATAACAGAGTTTTTTTGTCCTGTGTTCTGTATGTAGCTTTATGTTGTGTGATGTAGCTTTATGTTGTTTAATGTAGCACCAAGGTTCTGGAGAAACATTGTCTTATTTCACGGTGTATTGCGTCAGCTATATATAGTAGAAAAATTACAATAAAAGCTTCTTGACTTGAAATAAGTAAAATACTGTAACTAGGCTTTCCCTGATGTCACCATGCACAGTGAACACTGACAGCACAACTGTAGAACATGTACAACATGAGTATTTAAAATGAACACTATTTCAGACTTCAACTGTTTTAAATGCAAATTAATTCTAAAATGCAAAAATAATATATCTTAAAAGTAAACATTTCAGCAACTATTTTACTGTAATCTAATCAAGGGACAACACTATAGAAATGAAATTTGGATACATTTTAGAGTAGTCTATGTGCAGCTAGTCATGTAACCATGCGAAGCCACATGTTCTGTATAATCCACAGGATCTTGTACCTTGTATTAGAACAGTTAAACATTCGGTGATTTATGTACAATTCTCTCATACTGAACGCTAGAAATTTAACATGGCACCTCATGGCAAAGAACCCTGAGAATTTTGGGAATATAAGTATAAGCTATAGGTAGTCTTAATGATAACATGCAGTGTGTTAGTTCTGGGAAAACAGTTCAACTGTACCAAATTGTATCTCAAAAAATATACCATTTAAAGAAAATTAAAATACACACTTTCTGTAACACAGGCATGAAAAATGGATAGCTTAGTTTACTAGTTCAGTTCTCCTGCTAGCATGTAAATCTGAAGGATTGGCTGGACCAATAAAGAAACTCATATCCGGATTTTAACTTTTGTCTATTCTTGGGGGAACTTGGCATGCTTAATGATTTAGCATGTACACAGCACTGCTTGTTGGCCAAATCTGCGAATGTCTGTCAAGAACAGTGTGTCTATCTCGGTCTCTGTCTTCCTCCCTCAAACACACAGACATACATAAAGACACACAGACACAGAGAGACACACACACACACACACACACACAGGCAGAGACAGACACACACAGTCCATTCCTGAAGTGGACGGACCCACTACCCTGTCGCTAATCTCTGATTGGGAAGAAAGCCACACTTCAGGAAGCATTGGAAATACAAAACCAGAAATTGTTTCAGCCTGTTGCTCAGCTCATCCATCAAAATAAAACACTGCTACATGGGAACAGCTGCCACTTTCTCTTCTTATTTAGTACATGTTTGGTTGAATACACTGTATTGCACTCATGACTTCTGGAGATGACTACTGACCTGAATTTCATTTTAGCTCAAACACAATATAGTACAAAACTGGCTTTGCTGCTCTGAGGATCCAGCCTATATGGCCAGAAGTGCTAGATTTTGATTAATACTGACAACCTAGGTAACAAGTAGTCTATATATATTGTACCTTAATGGTTATGAAATAATCTCTCTTCCCTCTTTTCACCAGGGATTCAGGAAATATAAGAAAACATTAACTAACAACTGCTTAGCTTGCAAGATAGTTGAGTGCTATTGGATAACTTGTCACAACATACATACATTGCTGTAGTAAACAGAAAACTGCACATAATTGTTTGAGCACACAGTATTAGGTTTCATTCTTGCTGTCACATCTGTTAAAATTGAAATGTCTGAAGCTGGAAAAAAAAAGCATGACAAAATATGATTATGGAGAAATATAGTGCTGTTTCAAATTATGAAATTTGGGATATTATAAAAATTGTGGAAAGTGGAGTTGCATTGTGTGTTTGTGGATTTAGAGAAAGAATACGACAGGGTGCCGAGAGAGGAGTTGTGGTATTGTAGGAGGAAGTCAAGTGTGTCAGAGAAGTATGTGAGGGTGGTGCAGGACATGTATGAGGACAGTGTGACAGCAGTGAAGTGTGCAGTGGGAACGACAGACTGGTTCAAGGTGGAGGTTGGACTGCATCAAGGATCTGCTCTAAACCCTTTCCTGTTCGCAGTGGTGATGGACAGGTTGACTGACGAGGTCAGACGGGCATCTCTATGGACTATAATGTTTGCGGATGATATTGTGATTTGTGGCGAGAGTAGGGAGCAGGTTAAGAAGAGCTTGGAGAGGTGGAGGTATGCGCTGAAAAGAAGGGGAATGAAATTCAGTAAGAGTAAGACAAAGTACTGGTGTGTGAATAAAAAAGGACATTGGAGTGTTGCAGCTGCAGGGAGAAGAGGTGGTGAAGGTAGAGGAGTTCAGGTACCTCTGGTCAACAGTGCAAAGTAATTGCGAGTGTAATGTAAAGGAAAGTAATGGAAAGTTTATAGGACTGTGGTGAGACCTGCGATGTTGTATGGTTAAGAGACAGTGGCATTGAGTGTAAGACAGGACGTGGAGCTGGAGGTAGCAGAGCTAAAGATGTTGAGGTTTTCATTGGGTGTGAAAGATGGACAGGGTGAGAAACAAGTTTATTAGAGGGACAGTGTATGTAGGACGTTTTGGAGACAAGGTGAGGGAGGCGAGATTGAGATGGTTTGGACATGTGCAGAGGAGGGACATGGGGTATATCAGTAGGAGAATGCTGAGGATGGAGCCACCAGGAAGGAGCCAACCCTAATGGGAACAGCCAAAAGAAGAAGAATATAAAAATTGTGGGAAGTACAAATGCAGCTCTATATATTAGTAAGCTTTATTGTAATGTTTATTAGTAGCTAATGTAGCTAAATAACTAAATACTAAATAAGCTGCCATGTTGAACATAGTGTCATTCTGGATGGTTTTATCTATTAAAAAAAAATAACTCTATAATCTCTTAGGACCGATTGACTGTCTTAACCTGGAATTACTATTAGCTGATGTGTATGTGTCTCTAAAAAGATGGATGCTAATTTCTACATTGCTTGAGCTAAAGCTAATGCTGGCCTTGAGCCCTTTTCTGATTGCACCCCTAGGGATAGGAGCGTCAATTGGAGCTGAACAGATGGAGAAAGCCATGTGGCTTCTTAAACGGCTGAGAGAAATGGGAAGAGACACAACCACATCGCTCGGCCATCGATCGAAGCAATTCCTGCGAGGCATTAGTTGCTAATCATCCAAAGGACCGGTCTCTGAAGGCATTTATCCAGAGAGAGAGACACACTTGTGATAAAAACATGAGTCTAAGAGCTTTTCTCTCATGGACAATATATACACACACAGATCATAGTTTAAAAAGAATTCCCTGATCATAAACAAGAAACAGTTTATTATTAATGGTGATATCTTGTATAAGAATTGGTGGGAGGTATTTGAATTGTACATTCACAATCCTTTAGCCAACCATCTAGCAGCAGTGTAATGCAAAAATAATGCAGAACTAGGTTCAAAAGTTTTAACGTTCATATTAAATATCGGAATGAAAAAGGGTGGTGGTGGGGGTGTTTCCCAGGTTTATTTAAATATTTCAGAATTAGCCAGTCTCATTCACAAAATTCACAAACTAGATTGTGCTAAACTAAAAAAAAAAACATTTAACAAAAGGCACAACAATCTGCTAAACCACTACGATTATTAAAATTTTTGCACCATTGTTTAGAGACTAGTTTATATAAATATCAGTCATGTGGAAAAGAAAATTCATATTTTATCAGGAATGAGTCAGAGTTCTGACCTCACCCAAATCCAGATGCTATTCGGATTGTTCATGCAAGAATCCTGGAAATATAGAATTGGACTATAATTCCAGTTCAACTGATTAATTGTTGGACTTGAATGGACTTGTTTGTATGTAAAAATTCCTTTTACTGAGTTAGTTTTATTAGCAGCTACAGGAAGTGTTTGGTGAAGGTTATTGCTGGTGAACCAGTTATTAAATCCAATGGAGGGGTCCAATCGAAAACCTCCAAAAATCTAAAGTACAGCGGTGTGTTAGTTTAGGCAGAATAGGTTTATAACATTGATTAGGTCTTGAATAACTGAAGATCAAATGCCAAGGGGTTAAAAAAATATTATTATTGCAACTGTTATTGACAATTATTGTTGAGGAATTCCTTGTTACATTTTTTGACCTCATCATTTAAATATCAGAAACAAATTTGACAACTGTATTTGATTTAACACTGTGACCTCCAAAAGCAGTGTTTTTGTCTTTAGATAAAACGTAAAATGACAGAATATTTACAAAAAAGCAATCTATTTGATACTTTAGCAGTGATTGCATGCTCCAAAAATCTGGTCGAAGTGGCTAAAAAACAAATAAAAATATGTTCGGTATAAACATCAATCAGGCATGACATTATGACATTATAACATTAAGCGTGGTGAAGTGAATAACACTGATTATCTCTTCATCATGGCACCTGTTAGTAGATAGGATTTATTAGGCAGCAAGTAAACATTTTGTACTCAAAGTTGACGTGTTAGAAGCAGGAAAAATGGGCAAGCGTAAGGATGGGACAGTGGTGAACCGGTGTCAGGGTCATGGGCGGCCGAGACTCATTGATGCACGTGAGGAGCGAAGTGGTCCGATCCAACAGACGAGCTCCTGTAGCTCAAAATACTGAAGTTAATGCTGTTGATGCTGTTGAAGAACAGATTCGGTAGAAAAAGAAGAACCAAGACAATATTGGCCATAATGTAATGCCTGTTTGGTGTGTATGTGAAAACTACATAGTAGTAGTATCCAGCAGTAAAATTTAGATTAATAGTATTATTCCTATAGAGAAAGTGTTTTAGTACTATTTTGTGCTAATGTTTTGGGACTCAATAATGCACTGAAAAAGTTATTTTTATTCACATCTTTATGCAAAAATCTATGCTGAAATTGGTGCAATTTAACCCATGTGTCCAGTGCATGGCTTTTTTGAAACTATTCGAAAAATCTAGAAATGTGGATCAATAAAATGATTTCCAAAAAAAAAAAAAAATCTTCCCCAAAATTGCATGTAAACATTTAGTATCATAAGGTCATATCTGGGTTGAGGAAGTCTGTAAAGTTTATAATACCAAGTTCATGCAAAGTTTTCTTAACCTTATTTAGAAACAGTTGCTGCTAGCACACGTGTGCACATTCCTTGCTGTTTTCCTTTACTTTGAATCAACATCCATTCAGTCAGCAGTTTTCAATTTTTTCATTCTCATAACCCTATAATGCATTTCGCTTCCAGACCTGAATCAGCCTGTTTTATACCCAATTTTTGTGTTGATTGCATGCTGCTCCCAAGCTCATTCCACAACCTTTCAGTCACAACGTTTTAAAAGCACACGTCTGGGCTAATTTGCGTTGAGACGTGGCAGACTTTTCATGACCTCCTCAAGCCCTTTGTGCATTTACCCAACAGTCAATGAAAAACATGACATCACATTTCCTCCCTCCTCAGGAAAAAAACAAGCATTTTTTTTAACTCATACTCTTTCTCAACAGCCACCTTTGCCTGCTGCTTCGTCTCACAGCCGGCCTCTACCTTTTCTCAATGAACCTCACTGTTTTTCTTTTCTCCTTTTCTCCCCTAGCTGGCCAGATGTTTTGGCATTATGAATGGAGCAGTCGACGAGTTGGATTTTTTTTTTTTTTGTCAACGCCTCGTATGTCAAGCTTTCCCAGCCGGCCACTCAGGTGCAGATTGAGTGTTGTGAAATGTGTAAAGCATCTGTAAACAGGGGATCATCATTAACAGAGTATTAAAGTCTAGAACGCGCGCACACACACACACACACACACACACACAATAAACATCACTGATAGAAAACAGGTGTATATTTGGTGTTTTTACATTCTTAGGAATGCATACAGGAAAATTCTTACATTCAAACCCTCGTACACTGCATAGTTTAAAGCTAGGATATATATATGCATGCTTTTTCTAATTAATAACAGCACAATAGCTTTAGAGTTTTTGGTCCTAAGATTCACGTTCCCATTTTTCCACGAGCGTTTGTGTGAGTTTCCTCTGGGCTCCCTGGTGTCCTCCCACCTTACAAAAAACAAACCCTTAAAAAGAAAGGGTTTGCTGCTGATGCCAAGATGCTGCTCTATGTGAAATCAGTATATGCATAGTATCTTATGATTGATCCAGCATGTATTCATATTCCCAGCTCACACCCAGTGTTTCCAGGAGAGGATCTGGATCCACTGTGACCCTGAGCAGAGGGCCTTCCTCAAACTTTTGGAAACACACTGTTTAAATGTCTTTGTATTCCGTGACACTGCAATTTTCCTTCAATGGAACTAAGAGGCCTCAAACATCAGCATGACAATGATGCCTAATGTGATAGACAATACGTATTAGTAACTATTGACATCACCTTTGGGGTTGGTTTTAACATTTCTCAAATTCTCTCAATCCACAGTGATCCAGGTGTTGTATTCCGATGAATCCAAAATTAAACTTTTGAATCATGACCACCAGGTAAGGCCACTAAACCGCCTGTACATGATGGAGAAGGACCACGAATGTCTTGGGTTTGTTTTATGGCCCAAAACTACAGCAAACACTTAGTATAAGGAAATTTCAACCCCAAAATTGGTCACCTCAGTCAGGAGGTTATTACCTGCCCATAGATCAAGCTTTGAAAAAGATAATACCATATGCTTTAAGGACACAATTAGACCTCTATTGAAAACATGTGGTCTGAAGAGACGAGTTCGTACAGTGTGCTCAAAGTTTACACAACGTGAGAAATGCCTAAGATTCTCTTACACGTGTCTCCAACCAAGCCGTTCCCTACGGTAAGGAGTGGGGTGTGGTTATATCCTGCACAGGCGCATCAGGCCAACCAACAGTATGCAAAAATGAAAAAATATGTCTGGAAACAGGTTTGTGTTGAAGTACAACAACTGTGATTATACGGTTATTCTCCAAATATTTGAGTGGCAATACATACATCTGGACTCAAGTATATTTCGAAAGGATGCTACAATTACACCAATGTGCACATAATGATGAGTGTCAGACATTTTAGATGTGATTTGGAAAAGCCATGGCATGGGTGCGTAATAATAAAGATGCGCTAAGATATGCAGTTCTCTCTCTCTCTCTCTCTCTCTCTCTCTCTCTTTCTTTCTTTCTCTCTTGCCACAAAGTTATTACAATAACCCATGCCACCAAGTGTGCTATGAATGTTTTAATGGAATCCATGCGTCATTAAAGATAATCACAGTCTATTCATCGTGAGCCGAATAGCATAGCCATCCAAACGTCCAGTTCATCGACAGGCCATATTATAATCCTGAATTCAGAGTCGCTGAAGCGCTGGCCTTCATCTGCGCAGAGGGGAGGGAGGGAGGGAGGGAGAGAGAGAGCAAGAGAGAGAAAAAAGAAAAAGATAAGGGAAAAGGGGGAAAAAGGAAAAAAGAAAAGGCTAATTAAATGGAAATCGGCTGGGGGAAAAAAAGACAAAGATAAAAAGATGAATATACAGTAAACATTAAGAGAAGACTGGAAGCTTTGAATTTCAGGCCCTACATCGATTTCTTTTTTCCTTTCCTTCTCTCACAGCAGTCTAATGGCAGAGGAGACGTTTAGCCCCATTTCACAGATGTCTTTAATTTTACAGACCTTTTTTTTTGCCATGAAATTGATATCGTGTTAAAGCCAGGTGGAGTAGAAATAAACATTTCGCATGCATTTAGAAGTGAAACAGCACTGCATGCATGTCTGAGGTCGATTTCTACCTTCACGTTTCATTTTTCACATTGTAAATGTGGAAATTTAAAGCAACAGAAAGAGACTTAAAAACAACCATTCATCGATTAAAGGAAAGTCCCAGAACACCGATTATCCAAAAAGACAGGCTCTTGAGGCTGGTGCACACCATGCTATAAACCGATTTGGGAATAACATCAATATGAAATAAACTGCATGATCTGTATATGTCTAGACGTATTTCTTTTGATGTCTCACACATGCCAGTATCAGCAGGTTTCCATTTGGACCTGTAATGTATTTACTTTCACGTCTGCGTGAGAGCGAGCTGTGAGTTGACATCGCACGCTCATGACTTCCATTTTCGACATGACGGGCATTTCACAACGAGCAAACATTTTTTTTTGAAGATCATATGTTCTAATTTTACTCTCATGCGCTACAAAAAAATTGGCAAAGAATTCCTATTCTTTGCTCAAAGGATAAAATCAGTGGTGTTAGAAATTAGTGTTTTGCAACCAATCAACAAAAAAATACAAGAAATTCCAGCCAGTCTTTGAATATTTTGGACCAGAAAGTGAGAACTGGGCGTGTAAAAAGCCACTATAAACTTTGCACAACTAACACAACAAATCCAAACAGATGGCCAAAATAAAAATGACTCAGAAGATCAACTTTAGGGAATTATGGGAGAAAATGGAGTTTTTCTGCATGACTACTGACTTTGAGTAACATAAACAGGGCACAATGAACATCACGAATACCACTTCTGATTTTTTTATTTATTTATTTTTTTTAAAGAGGATATATACCAATATACCGAAAGCTTTTGTTTTACATAATTCAAACAGGAGGTTTTAAACAAAACACAAACATGTTCTCGCATTGTAGGTTTGCAATATTTCAATGCTCTCATCACTGATGAATTGCTACAATTCAATACATATTAAATCAGTGTTTTATTAAGAAAAAAAAAGGTTGATAAAAGTAATGGTGAGCCTGCTTTCGACTACCAGTCTCACAGTCATATTGTCACAGAGGTGCTATGAAACGAGGATCATGCCATTTTGTTTATATGTTGGCGCTCAATGTTTAATTTCACATAGATCGACCTGTTTTCTTCCTATAAGTTATATGGTTATTTTATGGTTATCAGCCAATCATGTGACGGCAGCAGTTCAGGTAACGTAGCTCAGAATTGGGGGAGTTTAACCATGACATACATACATACATATATACACACATATATACAGTACATATACATACATATACATATATACACACACATATATACGTATACATAAATACATACATACAGGGAGTGCAGAATTATTAGGCAAGTTGTATTTTTGAGGATTAATTTTATTTGAGGATTTAATTTGAACAACAACCATGTTCTCAATGAACACAAAAAACTCATTAATATCAAAGCTGAATATTTTTGGAAGTAGTTTTTAGTTTTAGCTATTTTAGGGGGATATCTGTGTGTGCAGGTGACTATTACTGTGCATAATTATTAGGCAACTTAACAAAAAACAAATTCATACCCATTTCAATTATTTATTTTTACCAGTGAAACCAATATAACATCTCAACATTCACAAATATACATTTCTGACATTCAAAACCAAACAAAAACAAATCAGTGACCAATATAGCCACCTTTCTTTGCAAGGACACTCAAAAGCCTGCCATCCATGGATTCTGTCAGTGTTTTGATCTGTTCACCATCAACATTGCAGCAGCAACCACAGCCTCCCAGACACTGTTCAGAGAGGTGTACTGTTTTCCTCCTTGTAAATCGCACATTTGATGATGGACCACAGGTTCTCAATGGGGTTCAGATCAGGTGAACAAGGAGGCCATATCATTAGATTTTCTTCTTTTATACCCTTTCTTGCCAGCCACGCTGTGGAGTACTTGGACGTGTGTGATGGAGCATTGTCCTGCATGAAAATCATGTTTTTCTTGAAGGATGCAGACTTCTTCCTGTACCACTGCTTGAAGAAGGTGTCTTCCAGAAACTGGCAGTAGGACTGGGAGTTCAGCTTGACTCCATCCTCAACCCGAAAAGGCCCCACAAGCTCATCTTTGATGATACCAGCCCAAACCAGTACTCCACCTCCACCTTGCTGGCGCCTGAGTCGGACTGGAGCTCTCTGCCCTTTACCAATCCAGCCACGGGCCCATCCATCTGGCCCATCAAGACTCACTCATTTCATCAGTCCATAAAACCTTAGAAAAATCAGTCTTGAGATATTTCTTGGCCCAGTCTTGACGCTTTCAGCTTGTGTGTCTTGTTCAGTGGTGGTCGACTTTCTGCCTTTCTTACCTTGGCCATGTCTCTGAGTATTGCACACCTTGTGCTTTTGGGCACTCCAGTGATGTTGCAGCTCTGAAATATGGCCAAACTGGTGGCAAGTGGCATCTTGGCAGCTGCACGCTTGACTTTTCTCAGTTCACGGGCAGTTATTTTGCGCCTTGGTTTTTCCACACGCTTCTTGCGACCCTGTCGACTATTTTGAATGAAACGCTTGATTGTTCGATGATCACGCTCAGAAGCTTGGCTATTTTAAGACTGCTGCATCCCTCTGCAATATATCTCACTATTTTTGACTTTTCTGAGCCTGTCAAGTCCTTCTTTTGACCCATTTTGCCAAAGGAAAGGAAGTTGCCTAATAATTATGCACACCTGATATAGGGTGTTGATGTCATTAGACCACACCCTTCTCATTACAGAGATGCACATCACCTAATATGCTTAATTGGTAGTAGGCTTTCCAGCCTATACAGCTTGGAGTAAGACAACATGCATAACGAGGATGATGTGGTCAAAATACTCATTTGCCTAATAATTCTGCACTCCTGTACATATATATATATATATATATATATATATATATATATATATATATATATATATATATATATATATATATATATATGTATGTATGTATGTATGTATATATATATATAGTACAGACCAAAAGTTTGGACACACCTTCTCATTCAAAGAGTTTTCTTTATTTTCATGACTATGAAAATTGTAGAGTCACACTGAAGGCATCAAGGGCTATTTGACCAAGAAGGTGAGTGATGGGGTGCTGCGCCAGATGACCTGGCCTCCACAGTCACCGGACCTGAACCCAATTGAGATGGTTTAGGGGTGAGCTGGACCGCAGAGTGAAGGCAAAAGGGCCAACAAGTGCCAAGCATCTCTTGGGGAACTCCTTCAAGACTGTTGGAAGACCATTTCAGGTGACTACCTCTTGAAGCTCATAAAGAGAATGCCAAGAGTGTGCAAAGCAGTAATCAAAGCAAAAGGTGGCTACTTTGAAGAACCTAGAATATGACATCTTTCAGTTGTTTCACACTTTTTTGTTATGTATATAATTCCATATATAATTCCACGTGTTCATTCATAGTTTTGATGCCTTCGGTGTGAATCTACAATTTTCATAGTCATAAAAATAAAGAAAAAACTCTTTGAATGAGAAGGTGTGTCCAAACTTTTGGTCTGTACTGTATATATATAATATTTTCATATTTTTCACACCAGCACCCCGATATACCGATATAGCTTGGTTTAAACTGATTTGTCAGGAATTAGCGAAAAAGTCCTTGAGATGATTCTGAAATACTCTTGATGAGCTGCAGAAAACAATTCTATAGCAAACAATCAGTTGAGGTTTAATACTATAGGCGCTGGAGTAGCGAAAAGCATTTCTATCGAGTTTAATATCTGTCTGAAAGGTGAAAACGGCAACCTTCACAATGTCCTTATTTGCACCACAATTCCCATAGTAATAAACACATACTGTATTTATGTAGTATTATTGTCTTGTTAATTGTTCATGGTCTCATTGAGTTTACCTGTGTTTATTTTAGATTTTAGATTCTTTTGCTTACATACCCCCCAGGTTTGTCAACGTATAGTAGTATTAACATTAACTAATTGAAGCCATTGCTTTCTGTGTTTTCATTCAATCTGTGTCTGGACAATAATTCTGGACTACTCTACTTTACTTTCACAAATGAGCTGTATTATGGTGCTTGGATATTTCCTGATAACGCATATACCTACTTGGAATTAAAGCCTCACACCACAGAAACCATTTCTCCTTTTTAGCTTGAAGTCGCTTGATTCTTAAAATACTGTATAATTAATTCACTTTGCATTAATTATAATGCATGCGTTTTCCAGAACAGTACAAAAATAAAATGCATAAGCACTACTTAGTCTGCTCTCCTCCTGTCTGTGAGAGAATGAGACATGAGCTTCCTCTGAATAGCACTTCATGTAGGAGTTACCAGAGCTCTGAATTCAGAGGCAGACAGATGGGGGGGAAGTTTAATGAAAGTCAGAAAGTCTGACAGTAAAGCTTATCAGCCCACAGACAGGAGAGAGAGGGAGAAAGGGAAAGAGAGAGGGAGAAAGAGAAAGAGAGGGAGAGAGACATCATCCCCAAAATGTCTCATCTCCGCTGAACCAGAAGACACTGCAGGCAATGAAGTGAAAAGGGCCAATCCATTCTGTTCCTCTCTCTTTCGTGCTCACTCTCTCATGCATCATCTTTCGCTGCCAGTCTACTCTTCTCTCCTCCTTTCCCTGCATCTCCTGGTTCTCAATCGACACGAGCAAATATGACTGAGCAGAACTAAGACCACAGAGAGGGGGTGTTCAGAGACTTGAGTCCCACATAAGGAGAAAAGGGAAAGACAGACATTTTTTTTTTCTCTCTCTCTCTTTTTTTTTTGCTACTGAGGATCCCTGCAAGCTGTGACAGGGTTTCACAATGGTGCAAATTTATCTGTGGGCTGTCAGAGGAATTAGCAGAGACAAGGGGAGGGGGGAGGAATGTGACAAAATGTGGAAAAAAAACATGAAAAAGTCAAGCAGAGAGAGAGAGAGAGAGAGAGAAAGATAGAGAGAGAGAGATGGGGGTTGGATGGGGATGGGGTGAATGCTTGAAGTGGTTTAAATACGTCACCTTCCATTTTAGATTTGGAGCCCAAGGCCATCTGTATCTTTCTGCTGTCCCAAATTAATCTCTGCCACTGGTTCCTTTGAATTTCCCATTTAAGGGAAGACAGATAGAGCAAGAGTGTGAATGAAAGAGAGAGAGAGAGAGAGAGAGAGAGAGAGAGAGAGAGAGAGAGAGAGAGAGAGAGAGAGAGAGAGAGAGAGAGAGAGAGAGAGAGAGAGAGAGAGAGAGAGAGTGTCTACAGTCTGTATGTACTCTGTGCATATACCAAAAGGTCATTCTGCCTGGTCTATCAGAGTCTCAGCAGTGTTAACAGTCTCAACCATTTCAGAGTTTAACACTGGCTGTAAAGTAGCTTGGCACTCTGATGTGTAAAACCTCAGAGGCTAAAGGGCTTTATTGAGACGGATTAATAATGGCGACAGGACAATTGTTGTGCCAATTCCCGCTCTTTCAGCACTGCTTAAGTCTGAGCAAACCGAAGAAACTAATAGACACCGCTGTGTTTTTGCACAGCATTAGCAAGTTACAAAAGGCAATCGGAAACTGATCAATAATCAAAGGTAAACTATACAGGAATCTGTGATGGTAAAAAAATCTGAAAGGTCATGGAGCTAATTTGTCAGTTGTTGCTGTACTTTAGAACGCTAGCCCTCAAGTGCAATTTCATTATTATTATTTCAGTCTCCTTAAATACAAAAGACGACAAGGGCTTCCTTTCCAACTCCTTTTTTTCATAGCTATATTAATCTTATATTAGAATAAAAATCCATCATTGTCTCAGATTTCACCAAGCATTTGAACTTATTGGCACTCACTGTGCATTGAGAGGAGGGCATGAATGAGGCCAATGAGAGGAAGCATGCTAAGTACCAAGAGCTAGTTGAAGAGAGTAGAAGGGAGGGCTGGGAAACGTGTTGTGATCCTTTGAAGGTGGGCTACAGAGAGTCTGCAGGGCGTTCACTCTGCAAAATACTTACACTACTAGGCATCTCTTGGGAGGCAAAGAGGAAGGCAATTAGAACCGAAGCCGCAGAGAAAGACACTGGGTGGCTTTGGATAAATAGGGCAGAACCGTGGGCGATTGCTATTGGGGCACAGGCTGCACCTGTGGGTGCTGTCGCCTGCACAAGGGTGTCTGATGTTAAAAGACCCAAAACACAATGACCCCAGGATAAGTCACTAATGATGTGTCCCAGTGCATCTGCATGATGTACCTTTCACTTTCATAATAGAAAACGAATCAAACACAAAAGAAACAGAGACGTTGGTAAAAACGAGTCTCAAAGTAACGATGCATTGCAAACTACACAGCAGCTCAGCTAGTTAGAGATCCACAAAGTAGCAAGTTGTGATGAGTAGTGATGATGGTGATGATGGTATTAGATGTAATTTTGTAGGCTGGTGTGTGTAGAAATTAAGGGGACAAAACTGGACAGAGAAAACGACTGCTGCATCACCAACCCATGACCATTCTCTATATAGCTTGTACACATTAGAACAATTGTTCTTTCTCCAGGACTGTGATGCAATGCAAAATACTCAAGACTACAATCAATACAAATGCACAGGAAACATCTATATATAAAAAAAAATAAAAAAAAAATAAATAAAAAATAAAAATCTACAGGTTTTGGGACAAGAATAAAGAAGCAGACAGACACTACGCACCAAAGATAATCACCACTGGCCGTCATTAGATGTAAGTAATTGGTAAAGCTGTGTCAATAATTTTTTTTTATTTCTGTCAACCATATAAAACAAAAATATTCTTCGTATCAAATGATCACAAAGAACAAGCTCCATAAGGACCTGCACAGTGTTTCAGGTGATGTAACACTTTAGTAATCTGGATTTTTATGATCTGGTTAAATTTTAATCTCCCAACAAGTATACTGCTCTCTCCCTCAACGTGATGGTCTATCCCTCTGAGCATATACTCTGATCATTCCCCAAAACTCAGCCATCTGGGCCTGAGCTCAGCTAATCAAAATAAATCACAGGCTTGTGTCTACAGAACAGCTTCTGAATGCTGTGACACCTAAGCCGACATGGCAGCGCATATGTCAAGGAGAACACCTCGGTGTCCCACTGCTACGTCTAATCCCAATAGGTTCTAAGATTAAAAGGATTTAGAAAAGAGACAGAGCATGCATTGCAGAGTTCATTTAAAATGGATACCCCCTCCACAAACTACATACAAAACAGGAATTCATATGATGCCAATGTCATGGCACTTTATAAAATTAGTAATGATTAAGAATGTTCAGTAATGCCTTAGCATCTTTAATAATGTACTTTGGGTTTTCCCTGTGTCCTATTGTTTCCTCTATCTTAATAAATAGTTCACTTTGTTAAACTGTTTAAAATTATATATATATATATATATATATATATATATATATATATATATATATATATATATATATATATATATATATATATATATATATTTATAATGTTTCTCTTGGCTGCACTGCTTCCAGTAGTGTATGTAGATGTTAGATTTTTTTGTCCAATCAGATTGCAGCCTCTATGTGCTGCAATGTCAGTCTAATCTGCCCAGGGCCTTCAAAGTCTGTACTGATGGCCGTTTTTACATAGAGAATATTATGAATGGGTCTGTTTCTTTAACCAGTCAGATTTCATATTGGCCACACGGCAAAAGCGTCAGCATTTTTCCGTCCTCTGATTGGTTGGTCAGAGTGTGTAGCGCTCTGTACACATGAATACATCAGAGTTAGACGTTTTTAAGCCTACGGAGGAAGAGAAATTGTTTTGGACATACTTAAAAAAAAACATCGTGAGGAGGTCGGCCAACCCCGAAGCTAGCTAGCATGTCTCAGCCCTGGAAATGGTTTGTTCAACACTTCCAGACCAGTGAATAAGAGCGGTACCGGAGCTGTGTGATCAGATTTTAAACCCATTATATATATATATATATATATATATATATATATATATATATATATATATATATATATATATATATATAGTTCTGGGCTTTCGGTTCGGCACACGTGTACCGGATGCAAGCCTTCTTATGTGTGGCAGACCACGAGTTTGTTTAGTCTCCACCTCGCACTTTCTGCGCAATTTTTATGATGATTAAACTTAAAAACATAAACAATGCCAGGGGCACAAAAAATAGCGCAGTGTCACTGTGACTTCTCACTCTGGAGGAGAAGGAGAGGAGGAAGACGTCTACAGAGACAGCAGGGAAAGGAGAAGTGGAGAAGAGTGGAGGTTAGAGTTGGTATTTTAAATGTTGGCACTATGACTGGTAAAGGGAGAGAGATAGCTGATATGATGGAGAGGAGAAAGGTATGATATGTTGTGTGTTCAGGAGACCAAGTGGAAAGGGAGTAATGCCAGAAGCATTGGAGGTGGGTTTAAACTATTCTATCATGGTGTGGATGGAAAGAAAAATGGTGTAGGGGTGATTCTGAAAGAAGAGTAAAGTAAGAGTTCAGTGGAGGTGAAGAGAGTTTCTGATAGAGTGATGATCGTGAAGCTGGAAGTTGAAGGGATGATGATAAATGTCATCAGTGCTTATGCTCCACAAGTAGGTTGTGAGATGGAGGAGTAGGAAAAATTCTGGAGTGAGTTAGATGAAGTGGTAGATGGTGTACCTAGGAATGAGTGATTGGTGATTGGGGCAGACTTTAATGGCCATGTTGGTGAAGGGAACAGAAGTGATGAGAAGGTAATGGTTAGGTTTGGCCTTAGGGAGAGGAATGTGGAAGGGCAGATGGTGGTAGATTTTGCTAAAAGGATTGAAATGGCAGCGGGGGAACACATTTTAAGAAGAAGGAGGATCATAGGGTGACGTATAAGAGTGGAGGAAGGTGCACCCAGGTGGACTATTTTCTATGTAGGAGATGCAACCTGAAGGAGATTGGAGACTGTAAGGTGTTGGCGGGGGACAGTGTAGCTAGACAGCATCGGATGGTGGTCAGTAGGATGGTTTTGGGGGTGAAGAAGAAGAGGAGGCTGAAAGAAGAATAAGATGGTGGAAACTGAAGGAGGAAGAGTGTAGTGTGAGGTTCAGGGAAGAGGTCAGACAGGGGCTCGGTGGTGGTGAAGAGGTGCTGGATGATTGGGGAACTACTGCAGGAGTGATGAGGGAGGCAGCTAGAAAGGTACTTGGTGTGACATCTGGAAATAGAAAGGAAGACAGAGAGACATGGTGGTGGAATAAGGAAGTGCAGGAGAGCATAAGGAGAAAGAGGTTGGCAAAACAGAAATGGGATCGACAGAGAGGTGAGAAAAGTAAGCAGTAGTATAAGGAGATGCGGCAGCAGGTGAAGAGGGATGTGGCGAAAGCCAAGGAAAAGACATACGAGGAGCTGTATGAGAAGTTGGACACTAAGGGAGGAGAAAAGTATTTATACAGATTGGCCAGGCAGAGTTTTAATTGCTGGATGTGTGCATCATGGAGGATGTTGGTGCTTTATTTGAGACAAATGTTTATATTAATTACAAATAATTTTCTGATGAAGTTTTTTAAAAATGTATGAGTAAAGACAGGTCATTGTGAATAAATGTGTTACGTTGAAGGTTTTAATTTCACCTCTAATATTTATTTATTTATATTTTAAATGCAAAAACGCCTTCAAAATTAACGGTAACGTCTTAACGCAAATTCATTTTCACGGCACTAATTTTAACGCATGATTAATGAAACACATTTTTCTTTGACCGTTTTTATTAAAAGATATAAATAAAAAAAGATTAAAGTGGTGAAAGTTAAACCAGATATTTTTAATCACTAAACATTGCCTCTCCAAACTGAGGGAAAGCAACCAGAACTGGAACATATCTCTTAAAGGAGCCACGTACCATATTTTAGAATTACAAGAACCACAAAAAAATAAAAAAATAAAAACCACATCTATAGATACATTACATCAATAGAAATTTATATTAAAAGAATAATTTTCAGAGTGTAAAATAATTAAATAAATATAAAATTAATAACAATGGGAAAGATTTTGAGTTAAATTAATATATTTATAACATCTGTTCCAATGAGTGTAAAACTTAAATATTTTTTAAGGTACATTTAAAACAGCAAAAAGTTTGATTAATCAGATATTGAGAGCACTTATATAAACACCTCAAAAAAAAACTGTAAATCTTTGTTTAATATCCCTAATTACAGACAAGTACAAGTAGGTTAATCACACTTAATATACTTTTTGATAGTGTGGTAGAAAATCTATTAGCTATATGATGAGATCACACATTGTAAGATTAGAGAACCAGGATGTTTTTTGTAAGTCACATGCCCATATCATCTGTTAAAAAAAAGTTTGTAATGTGCCTAAATTATCAATATTTACAATATCAATTGTGCCAGGATTGAATTTCCTCCCCAGTCAGGAATGTCATATTTTTTGCCAAAAAAACATCTACAAACTGGTGTCAGTTTGGACAAAAATAAAGAAGCATGCAGACACTACACACCATAGATAATCATCTCTGTCCATTTCCTCGACAGTCAGGAATATCACATTTTTCCCCCAAACAGCTTTCCTGCACACTGGGAAAAAGCTCTTTGGGGCTTTTTACATGCATAAATTCTACTGAAGTTAGTGCTATAACAAGATGACCTCTAACTCCTGTTATTTTCTCTGCTGAGTTTCTGCCTCTGCTACATGAAGTATAGTTAATTTAACCACAGAGAACCTGAGCAACAAATCATCAGCAGGAAACGTGTCCCCGACAACATTCTGACTTCACACCTTTAACCCTCTCACTCCATCCAACCACTTTTTATCCTTTCATTAGCTCAATGTTTTTATCTTTCCTCGTGTCCTAAATACTTCACATTCATGCTTTAATTCACATCCTTTTCCATCTTTCTTTCTTTTTTTTTTTATCAACACCATTTTATTTTCAACCTCCTTCCACTTTTCTTTGACCAATCCACCCATCCATCCTTTCATCTACCCACCCATTTACTCCATTAATCTATCCACTTATTCATCCATCCATCCATCCATCCATCCATCCATCCACTTACCCATCAACCCTATCATCCATCTACCCCTCAGCCATTTATCACCCACTCACCCATCCATCCATCTACCCACTCAACCATCCTTCCATCCACCCACTCTCCCATCCCATTATCCATCCACCCGACCATCCATTCACCTCTGCTTGCATCCATCCATCCACTCACCCATCCACCCTTTTATCAATCTACCCACTCACCCATTCATCTCCCCATTCATCCATCTATTATTCACCCACTTACCCATTTATCCATCCATCCATTTAGCCATTCATCCATCTACCCACTCACTAATCAATCTATTCATCTATCCCCATCCATTCCCCCACCATCACTCACCCATCCAGCCATCTACCCCCTTACTCATCCGTACATCTATCTATATATCCATTCATTCATCTCCCATCCACCCACTCGCCTATCCATCTATCCATCAATCCATTTATCCCGTTCTAATAACTGATGTTCTTCAGTGTGTTTTGGGCAGGTTTTTGAAGTAATAATATCTGATGATTGTTAGCTATTCAAACCATTATCCCCACCGAGTTGGAAACTAACAAGTAGTCTCCGATTTGCCCTCAGTCTCCTTCCTGCTTTATTCACTCCTGTCCTGTCAATGCAGATGAGGGTTCATTTGTGTATTCACACTGCTCTGTGTTTACCCTTCTTACCCCAGGGAAGAGGTCACTCATCCCTGCAGCATTCATTCTTTATTTTGTTCTTTATAACTAGATTTATGCTACAGCTTGCATTGTCAAACCCATCCCGAAGACACGCTCTTTCTTAGCTGATTTTCTGTTATGCCAGCTTTGGCTGAAATGCCACCTTGTTCTCAGACATGGGGAAAGATAGGAAGCCATTTTCCGCAGAGATGTTTATGAGCAACTGAGACAATGCAATCTCCTGTGTGTCTGCTTCACAGGTCCTACGTCTCTTTCTATTTATTTCTGACTCTATCACCTTGTCTCTCCCTGTTTTTCTGGGCATTTGTCATATCTTCAGGTATTTTTACATTTGCGGCTTCTAATTCATTTGAATTGAAGCCTGGTTTGCAATCCCACACAGGTGCAGAACAAAACAAAGGGTCGGAGGCTTCACCAGTCTCGGTTCACTTCCAAGTAAACTCCAGCACAGGTCAAAAACAATTCAACTCCGCATTTACCAGACTGTACTTTGCAGCTTTTTGTGCTAAAATGAAGTAAGCTGTATAAGCTAAGTTAGCCTGTTTCTCATTCTAAAACCATCCCTTCTCACTGTTTGACATTAACGTGGCAGCAGTCTGTCCCCGATGATTGATACCCTCATCAGTGTGTATGTGCGTGCCAAGCTGTGCCACGCTGCTCCCTGTGCCAGCTCTCATTAGAGCGATCTCGTTAAAGACCCAGTCCAACGCTTCAGCCAAGCTTCAGGACATAGGAACAAGCCGAGCAGAACGCCAGCTCCACACCTGGCCCTCTGCGGTCACACCAAACTGTGACTGCTTCAAATAATATAAGGAAATGTCTTTAGTTCTGCATTAAGGCTACAAAGAAAGAAAACACTGTATTAAAAAAACAGTTTACAACACTTTTCCACACTCAACATAAACGATAAAAAAGTCTTCAGGTAGCTAAAAGCTGGAACAATCTAGCCACGCCTTGAAGTTTGCCAAAAGATAATTCATTCAGAAGAAAAATTCTAGCTTTTGTACAAAAGTAAGTATAAAACTAGACTGAATATGTTGGGGTGGGATGAGTCTAGTGTCTTTACCTGGTAGGTACATTTGCAGCTGAAATTCTAAAACTCTTAAAAACATTTAAACAGCTTATGTGCTACAATATCTGGTCCGATTTTGGTGACGCTGGCACAACTGTACAATGCAAAGCATAATATTTAGCTGTTAGCATAGATCTGTGGTCTAAGAATGTAGAACCTAAAGTGTTCACTGGTAGCTGATTTAGTAATGTTGCAAACGAAGACAGCAAAGGACAAAGTTCTTCCAGTGTCAAAATTGGTTTGCTTAGACTATCATGTGCTTTTATCAATGAATGCTGCTCAGTCAGTCATCAAAAACCCACCAATAAAAGAACACTGTCATTATAAAATGTAAAGAAAAGATTTACAAATGGACAATATTCTCACACACATCCTGACAGGACAGAATAGGATGCAACAAAGAAAGATTAGAGAATGAATTTCAGCTTCCAGGTACTTAATATTAAACTTGTATTTAATATAATTAGCCGTCTGCCTACAGACTGACTATACTGTTATGTCGACATAAAACAAGCTTTATTAACACTCACGCTCCCTTTCTTCGCTCTATGGATAATACGTTGAATATGGTAACTGAAACACCACTAACCTGAAACATTCCACTTGTACAATCTGTTAAAACCATCCTTCTACACCCACAAGATGCTTGTACAGAAAAATCCAAACAGTCAAACCTGTTCACATACAGGTAGACCCCAACTTCAAAGTAGATAGGGACCGGAAAAACGGTCGTAAGTCGAGAGAGTGACTACTGCATGATAAAATGGGCATTGTAAACACATTTACATTTTATTTTTTTACATAGTCAAGAGGCTTTTTTTAATTGTCATTTCTGCTATACACAGTGGTACACAGTAAAAATGAGACAACGTTCCTCCAGAACCTGGTGCTACACTAAACAAAATAGAGCTACAACACACAACATAAAGCTACATAAAGTGCATCGAGCGCAACCAGCGCAGACAAAAAAAAAAAAACCACAGTACGGACACACACACACACACACACACACACACACACACACATAACAGAAGATAGCGCTGATCCTTAAACCTACTGTATACTCTAAATATACAGTATTGTGCAAAGAGAACTATTAAGACTATAACCAAGAGTATATGTAAACAAACACAATGCAGTGCAAAAACAGCAGCAGTAGCAGTCGAGAGGTCCAAAAAAATAGCATGTAAACAGTATAATAAATAAAAAAAAATTACAAATTAAGTGAATAAAAAAATCTATATATACACATACATATATATATATATATATATATATTCTTTTTTTTTAAATTATTATTTATTTATTTATTTATTTATTTTTTAATTATTATTTTTTTTTTTTTGGAGGTGACCATCTTATTTCCGAAATGTCGCAAGTCGAGTGGTCATAGGTCAGGGTCTGCATTCACAAGCTCATCTTACTCAGGAATAGAAGCTCTAAATGAGCTCAGTAACCACTTGAGAAAAGCTACAGTAGGTCTTGCTCCCATTCCCAAGGTTAATTAATATTCCTGCTCACACCTGGAGCCCAGGTTTACACACCACATTAAAGTTTTATGATCAATGCACACTCAACTGATCAGCTTGGACCTCAACTCTTACTTTCTAATTGTTTTGTCTAGCGAAAGCATGTTTTTGAAAGATTTAAACAACGAACTTAAATGCTAATACACTAGCTGAGACAGAATCTTACTAGAAAATACACAAATCCAGCTCTTAAATGCTAGGTACTATTTATAGCCAAATAAGTCAAAATTTACTACCCACAAATGTTTTTATCTTGGACACAGAGCTGCCCCTAACATGGGGCAAAAACCTAAAAGCTCATTTAAACAACATTTCCTCTGACATGTTAGGAAGGGATTTTTGAAATAGGCTTTCAGCATGCAAAGTCTCGTCTCGGCGAAGAGAGACGCTCTATTCTTTTTACATCTCTCATTAAAAAGCTCTTACGTTGTAAAAAACTTGTTATACAGCATTAGCAGAAATATAGAAACCTTATTTTTATTACTATTGTCTCATGTCAATTACATTCCTCCTATTCATATTCCCTTTGTGAGCCAGCATTAGGCATAATAACGTTCCCTTCTTTAATAGATGTGAATCTATAAAGGAAAGTTTATACTGGCCATATCAGCCTGATGATTCCTTCTCCGTATGCACCAGTGGAGCGGACTGCAAGAAATTTTAATGACATCTTGGGAAATTGTGTGTACTTATTGAAAAGAAGAGAGAGTGATGCCCAATAAGCATAATAAGTGTGCAGGGAATTAGGACCTCAAACTTCAAGTCGAGAGAGAGAGAGAGAGAGAGAGGACACTTCTCACAGAGGAAAAATGATTGTAATACTGTAGTGAAATGTTAACATACCACTCATGAATTAACAACAAAGTGCATATAACCTCCTGGTTTCTCCATTCAGGTTAGAAGTTAGTACTCATCTCATGCTAATTTCTTTGTTGATTATTAAACACAGTATCATTCACAAATTTACTGGTTTAAGCACTAAAGTAAATGAATCAACATTACTTCATATACCTGTACTGTACTTATACTTATTGGTTTGTTGTACTCATGACCCCTACTTCTTTTTATAAACGCTGTTCTGGAAGGAGTTTTGGAACAATAAAATGGGCTTTCCTAAGATCCATATCTATTTCTATTCATTTTATCAATCTCTCATTCCTTCTCAGTCTTCTCCCATGTCTTTTATTTGTGTTATCTTGTATCTGTGGTATTTCTCCACACTTATGTGAAGTGACTTTTAAAAAAGTTAGATAAGTAATGATGATTTGGCTTGTTTCCAGATTCGGTTGCAACACTAACATTCACTTAATGGGCATCAAATGTTTTTACAGGATTTTACATTATATGTTAATCTATCTACATTTCACAACCATCAATGGTATGTGCTTCAGCTTTAAACTGATTTAATCTGTGACGGGTTAAAAAAAATCTCTAACTTTCTCATTCAAGACTCTCATTAAAAGACTCTTGTCACCCAAATGAGGATGGGTTCCCCTTTTAAATCTGGTTCCTCTCAAGGTTTCTTCCTCATAACATCTAAGGGAGTTTTTCCTTGCCACAGTCGCCATGGCTGCTCATCAGGGATAAATGCACACCCTTCACCTTGACTGTTGATTTCTGTAAAGCTGCTTTGAGACAATGTCTGTTGTGAAAAGCGCTATAGAAATAAACCTGACTTGACTTGACTCACACATTTCTGTGTAAAAAAAAAACATTGGGAAGAAAACTGGACTCCCTTAGAGCTCCTGTGCTACTATTTGCTCATTTACATTTGCTGCAGTAAAATGTTTTAGGGAAGGCTGAAGAAATTGACAACCATTTCTATAGTCTACCTGCACAGAAAGGTAAAAATCATTCAAATGTTTGACGCAAAAATAATTTCACATTTTCATCTCAACTGTTCGAAGCTCATTAAAAGACTCTTCTTTGTGTAAAAAGCTCTTTGGAAGCTTACGGACAAGATTTCAGCATTTACTTTATCCATTTGTTTCATTCTGTTCATTTCCTGACCACAAAAAAAAAAAATTATAAAGACCATTAAAAGCTCAATAATTTGTTCGTTTGGGCTTGGCCTCTTTTTTTTGCCCAGGAGTGTATACTTCTAAATCATCTAGAACACTGCACACATATATGATGCAATCAATTTTGTTAGTAATTCGTGAGCCGTGGATTTGATACATGGCTTGCTTGTTGGCTTGCCCTAAAGGAGAACTAAACCAGTATGGATAATGTTGCAGTATATTTTTAAGTACTGAAACCTTCTCTATAAAATATATCTATATAAAACAGCCACCCACACACAGACACACTCAGTGTTCCCAGAGTTACTGCAGCATAGTTCCATAACAAATTTAGAGACTGGAAAAATTGGGACAGTGCACAAAGTTTTGCACTTGCACAGCTGATGGAAGATTTCTCACTGCAACATCCAATTTCTCAAGTAGCGCTTGAGAGTTCTCCCCCACATTTTCCATCTTAACCAAATCTGAGACAAACCCATATTATTCAAAGCGTATGTAAATTCACACAGAACATTAATTACAAATTGGAATCAACCTTGTATTGATAATAATGACAAACATCAAGAATTTCCATGCAGTATGTTTTCACAGTTCCTTCATTCCTTACACTAGTGTTATTATATCATAAAACTCAGCCATCTGCCTCACCTGTCTAATCCGTCAGGCTTTCGCAGGTGAAGGGTGTGACGTTCTTGCTGCCTGTCGCTTTACGTCAATCATCTTCCACCATGTTTCACCCAGCACATCCACTCCTCCACTCTGCAGGCTTGGCTTCTCCTGTTATTTCTCCTCTAACAATCCGGCTCAATCCTGCTGTTTCTCTGTTCATGCTATATCTCTGCCTCCAGACCTTCCACTGTCTCACATCAGGTCATGTTTTTTATCCACAGAGACTAAATGGTTGAATGTATGTTTATAAAAAGGTGACTAGAGAAGTGATGTCAGGCTCCAGAGCTGAAGGGTTGCTGAGATTCATTGCTCTGATGGAACACAGCTGACTCCTCTCAGCTAATTAGCAAACTATCACTTCTGTATGTTTTAGAGTTGGCAAGACGACTGTTTTTTGATTCTTTCACAGTTCTTTTGTACAAATTCTGTACAATATATGTTATTTTATCTTGCCTTGTTTTTCAGCTAGCATGATTTTACCAAATCAGCTAATGACAACAAATATGTCACTTACTATTACACTTCATTTACAATTGTAAATAGGATTTTGCTAGGAATATTTGTGCAGTAAAGGATTGCTAAAATCATAACAATGCTACTGCTTATATCAGCTAGCTGCTGGCTAGTTGCTTGGCCAGCTACAATGTTTAAGATCATTGCAATAATTGTGTCCATTTGAGAGCAATCAATGAAGCCCTTGTGCAGTAGCAAAAACACTATTCAGGCTTTAAGACAAGTGACATAGCTTGTGTGCACTCATTTTAATCAGTTAGACAATAATTATTTTCTATATTTTCTATATATACTAATATAAGCACTGGACTGGTAAGCCAGCTTCCCACTAAGGAGTATGCTGTTTTTGTATTCTCACCTTTAAAATGTCCTTGTCGTTGACCGTGAGCGGTTTCGTATTCAGTTGATGTGGTCTACAGTAAATAAAGCATATGATTTGTCCACAATGTACTGATGTGTTTTGCGATGTTTAAGGGACAGATATTACGAATGTGTGTTTTGGATGCTTCTACAGAGGACTGATGATGGTAAAGTGTTTGCATTGGTGTTTATTCACGTTATAGTGAATAGGGTTTGCGCTACAGGACACGTCCACAGTTGATTGATGATAGAACGACGTTTATATTGGGTGCCTTAATGACACCCTCAGTCAACCAATGACTTGAAGATGTTTGTTTTGGTGCTATAATGGTCTCTAGTTGATATGATGCATGGACCGGGACACGCCCAGAGCCTGCTGTTGATAGAGAAGCATTAGTGACAGATAAATTGAATAAGGTAAGCAGTTTGGGACATGTCCATTGATAGTAGTCAGGCAGTAGAGGATGTGTGGTTCTTCTCAACTTGCCATCCATTAGACAAAAAATTACTACATCCTTTAATGGCGCCACCCTTTTTGGTATAGTGTTACTGGGTATTTCAATTTGCAAGTACTACCTGTAAAAGTCTGCCCGAATACACTGTTTGAGTTCATATTATTCACTGCTGTCCTCCGCTTTCATTGTGCCATCAGCTATCTGCAAGTCGTCCCCAGAGTCCTGTGCAGTCGTGTGTAATAGGAATCTTCCAGCGTGACACAGCGACCCTTCTCAGAACATTCAGGAAGCTGGAGGTGCAAAAAATGGTTTCTAAATGACTCGACTCTCTGCTGCGTTTTTAACGCTCCGGTGCCTCAGGTAGGAGACCACGTTGCGAGAGGAAAATGGAATTTGCTGCTGTCTGCAAGGGGTGAATGGACGAAAGTGTGGGTAAGGATGAATGATTTACTACAGCTGGCCCGTTACTCATTTCACACACTCGCGCAACATGTTTCTGTCCTGTGGTTCAGCAACTTAGACTGAGCATCGATAAACTGGGCAATCTACACACTCGGAAACACAAAATAAAGTTTATTTTAAATAATAGCTATATTTCTAAAATATAAAATAATGAACGCAACAGGTTTCTTTACTGAACCTACGTAAATAGTGTGTATTTATAGAGAGAAAGACTATAGTGAAGTCCCAGCTTTTTTCTGGATTACCTGGTAACAACAAAGCAAAAGCCACCCAGAGCCCCAGCCAGAAGCCGGAGTTCTTTTTCCCTCTATTGACTAATAACTCTTTATTCCATGCAAGGGTGTGGCCCTGGAGGCTGTCCTGGGAATATCAGGCACATCAGGAAATCAAAATGATTGACACAATAGTCCAGCCCACAGGACACAATACACCTACATGCTTACCTTGCAAATTACAGTGCAAAAACACACATTGGTTTAATATAGACTGCAAATTTAACAGTACACTACATTAAGATGTAAAAGGTCCCCCTAAAGTTGACCAGTCCAATGTGAAGGAAAAGTATGGTACAAATTCACCAACTGGCTTGGTGAGAGGGGGGACCTGAGAACTAAAAGGGATCTCGCATAAAGAGAATATTTGAAACATCATCCATAATAACTTCCAAACTCAAGTTTAAACCAGGAACCCTGTGAGGCAGCAAATGTATTTGGCAACGTTTAACAAAAAAATCTGATTTGTTGTAAAAAGCCATTAGCCTGCATTTCTTGAGGTCCAACTTGGGTAAAAGGTAAAGCGACACAATGTCTAAAATTACCCCATGGACAAAACCCACCGTTGCAAACACTGTACAAGTCGATGACAGTTTACCCTCTGGTTCTGTGAGTTCCACATTTCCCATTAACCATGTGTGAAATAGAGTTCCTCATTGCAGGGGTCCCTTTACTGATCTACTCTTTTTAGAGCCAAACTGCTGATTCCCTTTGTTCACTTTGCTATAATGGGTTTGTTTTTAGCCAGGTCTCTCTGGGAAGCGGCGAGAGCGTAGAGGCGTTCACTTTCTGCTGCTCTGGCTGTTTATTTTGATTAGCTGATGGATTTGTCCACATGCTTGTCGCCAGAAATTTGACACAGCAGGTTCGGAGGTCAAATGCACACTATAAAATGAGCTCGCACAGCACCTCGGTTTGGGGTGGAGGGGGTCTTAGAGTAAATAACAACAAAAAGTACAGCTATGCTACAAAACAGTGCAAATTCTACCTAACTGGATTTAGCTTTAGTCATAGTATTATGACAAAAATCATTTTTGGGAATTTAGTTATTTTTGGTTTTAGAAAAACTTGCAGGAATTTATATAAAAAACTTCAGTCGATTCGATTTTAATTTGTTTTGATAGAAATCGATCTAAACTTGCCAGTTGGTGTGGCCGCTTTCCATTCAGAGTTTCCACAACATGAAGAATTTTGAGCGTCATCCATCATTTAGTCCCTTTAATAAGATGTTTAGTAGTGCCCTTCAAAGTCAGTACATTTCAGCATTTCAGGTTGAATTAACTCTAAATATCAGTGCCATTTGTGACCTTAAGATAATTGGATGCCTCTGTACTTCTGTACCTTACTATTAAAACAGATCATTTTTGCTTGTGTATGTGTGACTGTTTTCCCCAAGTTTTGAGAGGAAGAGTGTGAGAGAGAAAGAGAGTAAGATAAAACCACTGCTTTTATTTACATATTTGCTGAATCCTCCGTTCACTCATCCCTCCATCCCTCCATTCATTAATTAATTCATTCATTCATTCATCTACAGCACAACAATGATTTGAGAAAATCCATTCATATCTAGGAGCAATTTATCATAGTCAAATCAGATACTAGATGTTTTTTGGGGACTGGATGGAAACTGGAGAATCCAGAGAAAACCCATACACATGTTGAGAGCAAACATGAGAGAGAGAGAGAGAGAGAGAGAGAGAGAGAGAGAGAGAGAGAGAGCAGATGGTCAGTTAGTTGAAAAGGTGATAACAGGTCACTGGCTAGCAGCACACAAAGTGATATTAACCTTCGGGCTAATGCTACACTCACTTTTTCTCTCACACACACTACATCGGACTGTTCCTCCTCCGCTCACTTGCTCGTTCCCTCCATCTTCCTCTAGTGTGCGTTTTTCTTTGAGCCCACATTTTTATCGCCCACTGTCTGCACCCCTTTCTCTCTTTTTCTGTGTGTGTGTGTGTGTGTGTGTGTTTGCATGTAGGATGTGCACAACATTCTATCCACTATCCAAACTGAGAAAATATGGTCCATCGCTTCTGTACGAGACGCTCATATATCAAACACGGAGCAAACGTGAATAACTCAGTGTGTAGACATAAATGTATAATGAGCTAGGAATAAATTCGCCTGCAGCTGTTGAGATAACTTTAGATATTTCAGTTGCTGAACTTATAGAGAAAGTGTAAAAAAAAAACCTCTGCAATTCCTCACCTCTGAAGATCTTAGAGCTGTTGTAAGGTCTCTGGCGAAGAAGCATGTTGTGTATATATACAGCATAAAGTATATACGGTTATCAAGACCTTACACCACCTGCAGCTCTTTCAGAGACGAGGAACAGCAGAAATAGAGAAATTGTGCTCAGGTTTTAATTTTAGGGAAATGGGATGTTGTAAGTTCAAATCCCAGAAATGCCACTGTTAGTCCTTTGAGTCATAACCCTCAAACCTAAACCCTAAATTATTCAGTTTTAGGCATGGATTCTGTCTCACATGCCTAAAAAAATCGTCTGGCAAATAAGTAAAGCTCAGCGGATGTGGATTTCATCATTCCGAATGAATTCATTTATTCTAATCCGAATCAAATTTATGCGAAAGCCAAGAGGGACATTTAGGATCAACATCACACTAATAACAGGAGACATGTGGCTCCTGTCATAGTATAGTGAGTAGCTAATGTTTGTTTAGGTGTTTCCGAGGGTTAAATAATGGCCATTATTGTCCTTATTGATAAAAAGAGAAGGTGAGGAGAAGAAAAATTTCTCGCAGTTTGTTTTTGCTTTGAATTTTAGTTGCTATCTCTTAAACTTACACTTTTTTTTTTTTTTACAAATTGCAAGAGCAATTAGATTCAACAAATTACACTGCGCAGGTTGAGTTTATACAGGGATATGAACATTATTGGGAAGGAAATCTTAGCAAAAAAAACCAACAATCGAACCACCAAATGTTTCTATGTAAATAACACTAATTGTTTTGCTTTCAAATGTTCACCAAGCAACATTGAGGGACACTGAGGTAAAATTCCAGTGTTGGAGAAATCCTCAAATTTCTATTTGCCCACAATACCAAGGCTCATAAATCTAATAAAGAGGCTAATAAATATACCTTTCACGCCACACATCCTTTCTCTTTCAGTGACTTGTCTTTTCCGCCAGGTGAGTTTTATTCAAGTTTTTTTGGTCAGACTGCTGAAGAAGCAGAAAAGTATCATCTCGCCTGTAGTGCAGTAGCACAGCGTCAAAGACTGTAAAAGTCGCAGCAAACCGTAGACATTAACACCTTTAGATATTCAAGTCTTTTTCATTCTAATATACATTTTTGAGTTGAGCAAGATTGTTTCTAAGGTATCAGACTTGGATCTGCACATCACTGCTGAAGAAGCAGAACCTGGAGAATTGTATCCAAAGATACTTACCTACAAGTGTGTCAGAATCCAAATCATAAACCAGTTCAGGGTTAGCAGCATCTCACAACCTTCAGGTCTCTAGAACAGAACCAGAACCTGTGATCTGCCACTGTGCCATGATGCCGAGACTACAGAAGGAGAGCGAGACTCTAATTCATAACACTTACATTTTTTTTAATAGAATTCATTTATAACAAATGGACCTTGAGTCAGCAAAGACCTGCTCGTCATACAGACGTCTTCCGCCACCAATAGAACCTATGTAAGAAAATAAAAAGCACTCCATTCATTCAGAGAGGGAAAAAAAAACAAAAACAACAAAAAAAACAACAAAAGAAACAAAAATTACACTTACAACTAATCAGAGGTAAGTTTTTATGATTCTTTTTAACAAGCCATTTTTTTCTTTTTTTTCTTTTTTACACAATTGAATTCATTAATTTCAATCTATGCATCCAGACATGAGATAGATAGAGAGAGAGAGAGAGAGAGAGAGAGAGAGAGAGAGAGAGAGAGAGAAAGAAAGAGCAGAGAACACAACGTTGATTTCCAATATGACACTCTGGTCTTGAATGAACTTATGAAAGGGACAAAAAACAAAACATCTCCTGCTGAAGATTCCATGGCACCAGAAAGGATGTGGGTTTTTTTTTTTTTTTTTTTTGCCACAAACTTTTTTTTGTTTTTAGTATTTTTTTTAATTTGACACCTCATATCCCCCATCCCTCCCCACTAGTTTGTGTTATTTACATACACACAACATGAACGCTGAAGGAGAATTCTTACAGATGCTTTCAAGTAATACATTATTGGGTATAGAATCAATAGGGCAGTGCATAGTACAAAGATAGAGAAAGTGCAATTCTTCCTACCAGGCCTCCATTGGCCCTCTGCAAAGCTTCCCATGCATATTGAAATAAGGTTAAGTATGGAAAAGAAAAGAAAAACAAAAACAAAAAAACACCCTGCTGAACACAAGACATCAGTGAAATTCTGGTACAATACATAATGATGACATTAGGTGGCATTGACATGTACAGTATGTGAAGCTAAATAATAGCACTTTGCAGTTTGGCGGTTGTCACAACAATGTGAAAAGAAAAAAAACAACAACAAAGAGATCTGTCTGAAATGAGACTAGGGAAAGAAAGCACCTGGAATGCACATCCACAAGCCCAGCAATACACTAACAACAAAAATCAGCAAAAAGTCCCAATATCACTTCTGTTCTTCTTTTTTTTTTTTTTTTTTATAATTTTTTATTTTATTTTTTGTGATGATACACAATAAATGATCGTCGCAGGTCCATCGCTTAGTACGTTAGAAGATTGTCGATATTAACGAAGCTAGCTCATTCAATGACCATGCCATCTCACAGGAAAAAAAACTCACGTAAGGCTAAAATCTCTTACCGTTTACAACAATTTTTGTTTGTTTGTTTTTCTATTTATCAAGCGCCCAATCATTTCACAATGTCCTGTATTTACCAACAACAAAAAAACAAACAAACAAAAAAATGAAAAGGCTCAGTGAGTACCCTTTTGGTTTTGAGTGTACACTGTGCGCTGCACCCATGTCTCCAGAGTCTCCAAACAGCGGAGTTTGTTGCATCGTTCCACCGAGACGGTTTGGTCTTTAGAGAAGCAACTTAGCGAGAGAACAGCTCAGAACAGCTCATCGTTAAAAAAAAAAAGTCTGGATTTCCTGCTGTAAAAGCGAAGTATACAATAGTTACTTGTAGCACACCCCGATTCACCTTTATCGCCCGTTCACTGAGCCGGAGTAAGGCCTCAGAAAAGAAAACAGGACCGATGGACATTATTTGCATATATAATCTCATATAATGGAAATTAAAATGAGTGATACATAGATAAATACTGGACTACTCAAAACAGTACATGGTAAAATGAAGATTATAAAAAAAAAGAAAACAGGCATAAATATAAGGCACTCTAAATGCAAAAAACCCAAAAAATACGATGTCTTTGTACCTTGCCCTATATAGATTTGAGATGATGACGGCAATGCCGCTTCGAGATCTGTTCTCCATTTAATCTTTACGGGAGCTGAACACTTGACTCGCATCCAGCCATCATAACATACACTGGGCCCTGTTCCCATCCAACTCGAAAGAATCTATAATACACCTATTTATTGCACGAGAAACGATGCACTGAATTGAAATACGATTTATTTTATACCAAAAGATGTGCATTCCAGTGAATGATCTCTTCATTTCCCCTTTTAAAATAAAAGGACAAAATCTCATTGTGGAAACTTTCATGTAGCAGTTATCTCTCTGGTATTTTATTTATTTATATATATATATATCATATGTATATTTTTTACATAATTCTCTAATAAATATTTTAATACATTTTATATATATAAGCTGTTTAATTTCTATTTGTCTCTTTATATATTTATATATATGTAAATTTTACTCTCTTTCTAATTTCGGAGGCTCGTCTGTTAAACATGGAAGAACTAAGATATTCTGTAGCAGCAACTTCATACTGTGCCTCCCCTTTTGATTCCACGGGTTCCCCGAAAAATACGAAAGTTAGACGGTTGTGTATGTGACCATGGACAATTAGGACCCTGCATCAAAGTCAAGCGTTGGGTCAGAGTTAATACAGGACCACAGCAAGTGCCATATGTGACAAAAAAAAAGTAATAGAAAGGGAAGAGTGTAAAAAAAAAAGGTGTACAGGTATATGTGTATACATTTAAACAGCTTTAAAAAATTAACATGAATGGAAAGAGAGTGAGATAAAACTCGGGTCGGACTAACGTTGAGTGATTACCTGTTTAAAAAAGAAAAGAAAAAGAAAAGAAAATTCACATAGTTTCAAAATGAATTACCGCTCAGTCGAGTAATAAAGTACTAAAAAACTAAATCAATAACTTCTTTATTCGTCTGGTGTTTGTACACTCCCCCTAACTGAAGGACGAACATTGGGACAAGATTGGGGTTTTATTATTACTATTACATACGTCCGTTTGTGTGTTTCTTTTTTTTTTTTTCTTCACCGATCGATTCTCTTCGCCGATGAGATGAGATGTCCCTCTTCGTAATTGTATCTTTACAACACGACCCATGATGACGCGTTCGTTTATAATGCAGTACCTTGTTGTTGTCTGTTTTTTTGTTGTTTTTTTTGTGTGTGTGTTTATGTTTATGAATCCGAGACGAATCCTTGAAGCGAAGTGAAGCTTCAGCAGTTCGGATACACGTCTGCTAGTCAGGAGCGGGAAGTTATTGGACTTTGAAGGGAAAAGGGGTTCTTGGTCCACCTGGTATTTCGTATGTTTGTGTTTTGCTTTTTTTTTATTTGGAATATTTTTTTTTTTTTAATGATGATTTTTTTTTTCCACACCCAACAAACGAATCATGTCTTGGACTAGGAGTTTTAAGAAGTACTTTTCACAAGCAGGAATTTTATGGCTCAGAAGAAGTGACCTCTGGACGGCCTTCGGCGCTCCTCGGGGTGAAGCAGACTCTTACGTTGCATAGTGATCGAAGCTTCCCAGATACTCCAGACCCGCACGGTAGCAGAACTGGTATTGATCCTGGAAAGGAAAACGGAGAGAAAAATCGTTGAACTTGTCCGACTCCTGGGTGGCTGCATGTATGCACGTTGCGATACAGGAACACGTGTGTCTGTACAGTCGAGATCATGAGCACGTAATGTGTGAAGGAAAGGGCCAATTGTGTCAGCTATTAAATACTGCTAGTAGGATATAACAAAAAAAATTCCTAAAGAGTCCCTATATATCACATGATTCTGAAATGACATCTACTTATTCACGATATTTTGTTTCGCGATACTGTATCGATTCGAACCCCTAGACAGATATCGGTTTTCTTATCTATGAACTTAAACAGTGACAGGTAGTACTAGCATAAGGGAACAATAAAGTTAGCGCTAATATCCACCTGTTTCCTGGGGGCGCTGCTGTAACGACAATTACGGGTAGCAGCGTTGACTGACTTGCTTTGTTTTTGGTTTTCGGGTCGGAAACATGTTAAAACTGCTTTAGAAAGCTCAGCAACAACACGTGCTTGTTCGAGGTTGCACTTATAACCAGATCAAGCTTAATTTGCAGTTTGAAGAACAGTGCTAAATACACAAATACACAGAAAAAGACTTTATCTTGCCTCCCAAAGATTGTAGCTTTGGGATGTAAAACACTAGTTAGCGCTCAGATCATGCTACTACTACTAGCCTCATTCTAATGGTAATACTAATAATATAATACAATCCTCATCATCATCATCAACAATCCCACTTCATATTAGGTGTCTTTAACGACTATGTGCATATGTTTAAATAAATAATAATAAAAAAATTCCATGTTAGGTAATGAGAAGAGGTTGATACAGGTACAGCTGGCACAGGTTTCATGGTGTGGGTAGGTTTAACGGGTTTGGGTTAGCGGTGTTTTTTTTAGATGTAATTAATGGAAATGCAGATCTCACTGTGTTGTGATACGTATCGTATCGCCAGATTCATGCTCATACACAGTCCTCCTTAAAACAAATAGCATTTTCGCTGTTAGAATCTCGAAATCACATTGTGTAAATTACCTGAATGGTGGGCTAACAATGTCATCGTAAGGCTAAATAAATAAATGAGCAAGGTCTATTTGTCTATAGTCAAAAGTGAATGTATGCATCCATGAAGGTTTGTCAATAGAAAAGGAAATGGGGAGCATTGGCGATCTTACAGACCTCTATGATTATCAAAATAAAACAAATAGAAGTAACGTTGAATTAAAAAAGAAATTATTTTCAGGAAAGTCGACCCCCGATCATTTGCGGGTCGCAAAATTTCGCAGGTTCTCATTTGGAACCTAACAGAAAGTTGCGAAATATCTTAAAATTTGAAATTTGTTTTTACTAACAAATTTCAAAACATTTTTTAAAACACATTATTGTATTATTCATTTTAAGTGATAAATAAAGCATTGATGTCAATTACTTCACATTTTCTGCTGAGTCTGCATCAGAAATGAACCCACTTACTGGCTTTATATCTACAACTCACTAGCTAATTACTTGAATTCACTAAGGTACCATAGGGGCTGCGGGGGTGCGTCCAAATTTTAGATTTTTTTCGGAACTCGCGTCCTAGAAGGTCTTAGAACGTAACCCCCATTAATTCCGGGGGACCACCGTATTCCTTGGGATGGGATTGGATGTAAGCCTGGCTGAATAATATAACCCGGATACTAGTGTTGCTCTAATTAACAGCACTTGTGATCTCAGGACTTCTGCAGTTGTGTATCAGACATTGGTTTTAAATCATTTTCAACAATTTATACCATGATGCTGCTGAATTCTCAATTCTGATTCATCAGATGCCGTCATATTAATGGTAATAAGCAACAAATGCTCGGATGTAATTATGCTAATGTAATTTTATTTTTTATTTTTTTAGAAGCAGGTCACTTTATAGCTGGATAAATAGTGATTGTAGGCCACAATGTGTAACGATGTGCCTCTACTCCTCAAGGGTGCACTGAAGCAGTACTGAAACACAGCCCCTGTCTGTATGCATTCTGCTCAGGCACGGTTTTTGCTCTGGGCCTCTCATATCTACAGAAAGCCATCATTTCAGCTCTCTGCAAAGTACATGAGGGTCAAGAGCTCAGCTTTATCTGCTGCACAGTCAGAAAAAAAAAAGAAAAGTAACATAAGGCACTATTTTGCTCAGCGGGCCATATAGTATCACGTCTGTCACTCTGTCCTCATTGATCTCCCCAAACTATCCCCCCCCTCCACCTGCACTGTAGAGAGGCAATTTTTTTTTTCAAGTGTGAAGTTGCTTATCTGAAATCATTTACATTGCTAACCTCAGGGATTTGCTGAAATTGACATAAATGAACATCAAGAGCCGAGCAGCTAAATATTGATACACACAAACCTACACTCATTATTAATCTACACTCAGCTCTACACCCCAAATCTTTTTAATACACTATTAATCAAATACAAATTCAAACATTTACCTGATCAGAACCTTATTATTCAAGTCATTGAATTGTAATACACTAAATTTCCTGCTCTCACACAATATTTCAATGCTGCACCACTACATATATCCCTCAGTCACTGTACACTCTGAGCACAGTTCTGCGTTATTGTTCTTCTCTGTTTCTGTCAATGAGAACAGAACATTTTAATTACGTTAATGATCAAATAAGTACATTTGGCAAGACTCAATTATTTTATTCATCTTCATAGGATAGTAATTAGCGTGCACCTTTGAAACAACTGATGTGTGTGTGTGTGTGTGTGTGTGTGTGTGTGTGTGTGTGTGTGTGTGTGTGTGTGTGTGTGTGTGTGTGTGCGTGTGCGTGTGTCCGTACCTCTGTCTGTACCATGGCTGGTCTCTGTGTCCTCAGCATCTTGACTGTCTGGAAGATGTCCACTACTCCCTCATACCTCATTCTCTCCAGAACAATACTAAGAGTGATGAAGACTCCTGTCCTTCCGACACCCGCACTAGTAAGAGAGAAAGAGAGAATATAAGAGAGAGAATGAGAGAGAGAGAGAGAGAGAGAGAGAGAGAGACTGGTAAAACTCTTCTGTGCTTAAAAGAAATTGCTGATCATAAAATACAGCAATCAGGCATAACATTATGACCAGCAGATTAATATTGTGTTGGTCCCCTTTTGCTGCCAAAACGGTTCTGACCCGTCGAACATCAACAGCATGAACTTCTTCAGTAATTTGAGCTACAGGAGCTCGTCTGTCGGATCGGACCACACGGTCCAGCCTTCACTCTCCACGTGCATCAATGAGCCTCGCCCGCCCATGATCCTGTCGCCCGTTCACCACTGTTCCTTCCTTGGAGCACTTTTAATAGATACTGACTACTGCAGACCGGGAACATCCCACAAGAGCTGCAGTTTTGGAGATGCTCTGACCCAGTCATCTAGACATCACAATTTGGCCCTCGTCAAACTCCCTCAAATCCTTACGCTCGCCCATTTTTCCTGCTTCTAACACTTTGAGGATAAAATGTTCAGCTGCTGCCTAATTAATAAATTCACCCACTAACAGGTGCCATGATGAAGAGATAATTAGTGTTATTTACCTGTCATTGTGTTATAATTACCGTAATTTCCGGACTATTAAGCGCACCCAAATATAAGCCACACCCACTGAATTTGACAAAGATTTTTATTTTGAACATAAATACGCCGCACCTGTCTATAAGCCTCGGTGTCTACACTGAAACTAATTAACTTTACACAGGCTTTAACGAAAGACAGTGTCTGTTACACGGCTTGTATCTAAACAGTAGCCTACCAAGAAAGTCATTGTTCACTGTCTTCCTCCTTCCTTTCACAACTATTTCTCTCGAAAGTATTTCTTTTAGCATCGTCGTGCGTTTAAAAATCACCATCGGTGAAGTTTTTCTCCCGATGCCGTGCAGCTCAGAACACAGGTGAAGTGCGTTTTTTCATGCTCGGTTATTTTCAGCGTGATGAATGATTCGCATTTCCTGTTGACAGTCTGAGTGAGCGGCAGGTCAAACGTCAGAGGAAACTCATCCATATTTATGATGTGGTGCGGCCCGATTCAGTGGGAGCGCATCTGATTTCATATAAAGAGTTTCATTGGTTCACCTGAACCCGTTCTGCAATTTCATTGGTTTAATGTTATGGGGCTCAGTTTTTTTGGCATGAAGTTTGTGAAACCGGGAAAAATCCAGGAAAAATCCATAAATTAGCCGCTTCATTGTTTAAGCAGCGGGGTTCAAAGAGTGGGAAAAAATTAGCGGCTTATAGTCCGGAAAATACGGTATGTCATGAAGTAATCCACGGTCAGTGTAAACATGCATGTATATACGGTGTATACCTGCAGTGCACTGTGATTGGTCCGTCCTGGCCAAACTGCTCCTTTGTTTTGTGCACTTGGCCGATGAAGTCGATGAAACCCTCTCCTGATTTGGGCACGCCCTGCTCAGGCCAGTCGGTGAACTGGAACTGCCGCACCGTCCGGGACTGTCCGTCCTGCAATACAACATAACAACACAAATGGCACAAATTACAGATTTTCTTTATTACTGTTGGATGCACACAATTTAGCACATGATCTACTACACTGGTTATATAAACATGTCAACAAACCCCTTATGCCCCATTCTGCATACGTACACACCATGTCACCAGAGGACTCAAATTTCTCAGAGCGGTTCTCATGTTTATTGGTCTGCTGAACAGGAAAAGTGAAGTAGGACCTGTGAATTGCATTATTTCGATGGGTGCATTCGCTGGTCGTCTGAGGACTGTACATGTTTTTAGAGTCAGTGTGCATTTATGGTCAGTCAGTGTAGATGTGTCTTCAGCGCCACACACGCCTCACAGGCTCTTCTGATTCACTGCTCTTATACAAGTTTTATAAACACAGCAAAACGAGTAAAAAACGGTATACTTTAAAGCACTCGATAATGAACACTTCGAGGCATCAAACTAATGGCGAACACTCCAAAAAAAAAGACGTTGTGTCATGAATGAGTTTCTCCTCAAAGCAATGATCACACTGGATGTTTTTTTTTTTCTGTCAGCCTTAACACATGTCTATCTCAGTTTCTCAGTAATGGCACCCTGACGCTCGTGCTAAACATATCAGAGAGTTACGCAAATGCGGAGGAGTCCAAATCCCTGAGAGACTCGAAGCCAACAAAAGATATGCGACACTGTTCACCTGATCGTATTAACAAGCGACTGCGTGTAAAAAAAAAAAAAAAAAGACTGACTCCTTTGATGTGCCGTGTTATTGAGCAAAGCTCTGGAGGTGTGAGTTGTTTCAGAGATACGCTGAAGCCTAAATATGGAAAGCTACACCGTTTTTAGTCCTGCCACCGGGCTGAACTACAAACCCGAGGAGCATAGAAGCCTTAGATGGAATAAGTCGCTACTTTTGTTTCTGGACTGACATGTTACAATGCCTATAATTATTTACTCCAGTGCACTCTATACCAACCTGACAGGAAAGTTCACCTCTTCACCAAACACATGGAAATCCCCTGAGACACTGACAGTATATCGCTACAAGTAAAGACCCAGAACAAGTTTAGAGCAAATCTCTATATTACATTTTTATCAGCTTTCAACTGCCGCTTTTGAAGGGCGTCCAAAGCATTACACGGGCTTGTACAGCATGTAATCATGGACTGAGAGACCGCTCAGCACCAGACCACACAAAAAACTTCTAGACTATTCCATCTTCCATTTTACAGTTCAATAACTTTATTTCCTCTGTTGTACGAGGTGGTATCAAAACGTTTAGAGATTTGCACAGCAATACAGCACCCCCAGTGTTCATCCACTTCTGAAATATGTCCGAGGAGTCTTCTTCTGTCAAGCACCTTCTGCAATTCGTCCTGGATTGCCACACTAGTGGACCTTCATCTCCGGGAAGAGGCCAAAGTCCGCAGGAGGATCGCGTGGATCATTCCCTGACGATCATCATGAACAAGTTGCTGAAGGGTTTTGACTTTTGCGGGGTTTTAGCTCGTTGGAGGTCTTTCTGATCTCTTGCCGTCTTCTTGCGATGTTCTTCCGCATTTGAAGCTCGCGTGCCGCTTAAAACACTTAGGGCGACTCGTCTCGGCATCGCCGTAGGTCAAAAATACGTCCAGTCAAACGTCTCTGTGGCAGATTTGCCCAGTTTCACTCAGAATTTCACGTTTGCTCCTTCTTCTAACTTGTTGATGAAATCGCAGTGTTCAGAAAAGCACCAGTCAGCACCATTAGTCTCGAAACTTTCATTCCACCTCGTATAGTCTACATACGGTGATTATTTAGGTTCAATCTATTCAAACTGCTTTTCTGCTGCTTTTATCAAACCGATTTTTTTAGAGTCCTTTCACTGACTAGTGTCTCTTTGATATTTTATTTAAAATGTGATTAGAACAGACTTTATTTTAAGGAAGATTTTATCTAATATTTCAGAGCAGCTGAAGACACTCGGGGGAGAGCGTTAGCTGCCGAACACTGTTTATTCAAACGCTCATGACTGAACAGCTTCGACACTAAGCTTTTTACCCTGCAGCTATTATCTCCAAACCACAAAAAAAACGTCACATCCTCAGGATTTCAGCTCTCAAAACATGTTCCAGTTATGTACAGTGTATCAAAACGAGAATAAAACACTACAAAACTGATGACACCTACAGTCTGGGATGAAAATCTTACCCTGGCATCGGTGACTTTAAACTCTCGTAGGATGTACTGAGGCATGTTGTACTCGGCCATGGGGTCCACCACAAAGTACTGATACCGAGCAGAGCGTTCTGCTGGCCAATACTGATGGCATTTTTCCTAACACACACACACACACAGAGTCAGAAAATGATAATTGGACCAAACTTTCTAAAATATCTGCACTTATATGTTTCTGACATCATCGAAATCAAGCGAAGATTACACTATTGTTGGTGTGAACATGTGATTTGGAACCAAAACCTGATTTTATTCGTTATTCTTTACAGAATAACCATTAAAACAATTTTATGTGCACAATCGAATTAATACATGAACAATCTGTATCCTGTAAAAAAAGTATGATAAATATTACAAGCATATTACAAGCTGTTGATTACGGTCATAAAGTGTGGGTGTAAAGTCTTGCAGTTTCTCACTTATTACAAGCTATTGGTTATAGACCTGCCTTACTGTGTAAAAAAAAAAAAAAAGAAAAAGAAACTGGAAGAGCGGGGCATAAAAAAAAATGAGTGTGTGGGATTCTGGTTCTATCTATTTATTAAAGCATGCTGTAATTTGCCCTGCACACACTTTTTTTCAAGTGGGCGGAATTTTCTAACTGAATAACTGAGCAGATGTCAGACGCCTTGCTCTCTCTCTCTCTCTCTCTCTCTCTCTCTCTCACTCTCACCCTGCCCATCTCTCGGAGTTTCGTGAGCATCACCACGATGGTGGAGTTGTGCTCCCATAGCATCCTCCAGAAGTCTTCTGTGGTTTCAGCCAGAGGGCCCTGCGTGGCGATGTACGCCTTCTGCTGCCTGGATGGTAAAAAAAAAAAAACAGAGGATAGGAGTAAATAATAGCCACACTTATACACAATTATAAGCACTTATAGCAATTACACATGACATGATGTTTAAATAACAAAGGGCAGCAGGTCTTTGCATGTTGTACATGCTCTTTTTTCCTCAGTCCTCTATTAAGATTTGGTCCTTCGTCTAACCCAAAGCATTAAAAATCATACCTTTGTGTTTGTAATATTATTTTCAGATTAATACTAGTGGTTCTAGAGCGTTCCAGTTCCATTCAATACAACTAATAAAGAACCTTCAATGCAGCCGATGTTTACTCACCGGTACCCGTCGATAAAGCTGGCATTGATGTAATCAGATCCTTCCACCCCTCTGATGGGCTGCAGACATACTCGTGTTGACTCGTATGGCATGATGTTGACCAGCCGGTTTTTGAACTTGTTGCAGGGCAGATTGGCACTGATGAAGCGTGACGTGTGAGCCTTCGTGTTGGCCAAGCGCTACAGAGTCACGAAATAAAAAAATCGCAGTTAATGGTGGCTACAGCATACTTTTATTTTTAAACATTCAAGTTTTTAAAGTATATACACACTAATCGGTGGCATCACATTTACTCTTAAGAAATCTGAATAAAGTTTATGCATAAACTCACTTATAAATCTAGCTATCCATTTATTTATACAACCCTCTATTCTTCAGTCCTTTCATTCATTCTTCTGCCAAATATTCCACCCAGCCCACTATACCCATCTATTTACAAATTCACCTCTCCACCTATCATTTCATTCAATAATTTACTCATAGACAAAAGCGTTTGCCTTAACCAGTAAGATACTATCCACTCACCAATTCAATATTTATTGATAATTTATTCATCTGTCTATTCATATACGAGTCTGTTCATTCCGAGCTTCCAAACTAACGCCCATCCATCCATCCATTTATCCATCCATCCTTTTATCCATCCATCCTTTTATCCATCCATCCATAGATCCAATTATCCATCCATCCATTTATCCATCCATCCTTTTATCCATCCATCCATCCATCCATCCATCCATCTACACATCGGATTTTTTTCCAAAAAAAGTAATCTCTTTTCTTCTCTATTTTTTCATTTTGAAGCAAACACTGATACTATTCTAATAGTAATAGAAAATTTGTACACACACACAGACACACACACACACACACACACACACACACAGAGAGAGAGAGAGAGAGAGAGAGAGAGAGAGAGAGAGAGAGAGAGATGACTTATGGTGGTGTTTTTAGCAATGCCCAAGGACTGCAGCTGTTCCATTTATGATTGTCTCCAAGAAGTGAATAATACAATGAAATGGCTCTCAGTGGACAAAACAGCAGTTTTACTTATCAGCAAAATGCATTAAAAAAAAGAGAGAGCGAGAGAGAGACCCATGAAGCTAATCAGACAGCTGACAGCTGAAGCTCTCTCTGACGCTGCATGGATCAGGTAAGATGTCGCTAAATAACCCGCTGGGTTAAATTGATGGCTGACAAATTGAACTGTGTACTGTGTAGATTTGAATTTATTCATTCGATTTCGGGTTTGATGTTTCCTGTTAGTAATGTTAGTAAGAGGAAAGAGAGAGGAAGAAAGGGTAAAACTGTGAGAAAGACAGAGAAAGAAAGATCTGGAAGAGGTGGAGTATGTGAGGATGTATGGAAAACACATTGAAATGATGAAAGTAATAGAGAGTGAGTCCATTCCCAGCTTATGTCAGAGGGTCTTGGGGTCTTTGGGTCTTTGCATTGTAGCCGGCTAAGTGGCACAGAAGAAACCACAGGCCCCACAGTGTCTGTGCAGCAGCAGTAAAGTGAAGTGGAAAAGAACCCAACGTGGCTTAGTGAGGGGGTAAAATCATTGCAGCCAAGTCTGAGAAACGCCTCGCACTCCAGGATCGGGCGATGTGCTCAGCCTTGGATACTCCATCACCTTCTGACTCTCAGTAAATACTTTTTTTTTTCGCTCTTGTTGTTTGAGGAACTGCAGTGTAAAATGCCACCAAGCCACTGACAAAAGGCAAAAGAACATTTTCTGTGAGCAAGAAGCTACAAGCTTTTATGGTGTATATATATATATATATATATATATATATATATATATATATATATATATGGCATATTTAATCAAAAATATGTGTTTATGCCACTGAAATCCAATTTCATTCAAAATTACACTGAACCCTTGTGCTATAGATCTGTTGGATATCAGAAGATTGCTGAGACTGGAGCAAGCGTTACAAAAATGATACAAAATGTGCCTAAGAACATGTAGATTAAACAAATTTTCATTTCACAATTAATATGTATATACAAAGTGGTTGTACTCGAACATACTTTGAACTCCAGCTCCATGCCCGTGACGTTCTCTCCCGTCTCGATGTGGGTGAGTTTCTGAATGTAGGCGTACAGGTTGCGAGCGGGGACCTCCGTGTTGCCGCAGGTCACGGCCTCCAGCAGAGCGTCGTGAATGAACACGTATTGGTCCTCCGTCTGCACCATGTAGTTCCTCTGGGCTCGCATCAGCGTCACGTGGCCGTAAATGTCCACCGTCTTCTCGTGCTTGATCCGCTCCAACATGGCGTCGATCACGATGAAGCAGCCGGTTCGACCCACGCCGGCGCTGTTCAGGGGAGAACAGATTCACAAAGTTCATATTTTAAACTAATATGTCATTAGCTTAGCTTACTCATCTTTAATTAGCTTTAATTATCTTGCCTATTACGATGCAGTGCGATCTGATTTCGATTTGATGCAACAAAAAGGTGATTCAATGCAATGCAATCCAATAGAAAACATATAATGCTGTGCAATTCAATAGGGAACTAATAGTTCGCTTTTATTTCAATTCAATTCAATTCAATTCAATTAATTTTTATTTGTATAGCGCTTTTAACAATGAACATTGTCTCAAAGCAGCTTTACACAGATAATGTGGCGATTAAAAGTAAATATGTTCTTTGTAAGTTCGTTTGTCCCTGATGAGCAACTTCTTATTTCTTCGGTTCAGACGGATAGCAAATCATCAATTTACTTAGGTGCCTTCTGACTTCTACCGCATTTCACAAACACGCCTTTGTAGAGCAAAAAACAAACAAACAAAAAAAAACCATGTAGAACACGTTTCTCGTTCCGTCTCTAGGATGACGCAGCTCTACCTCTGCCATGTTAATCTGTATTCTGTATTCTATGTCTCTCAGGACACGCCTCGGTCTCCGTAGTCTCGTGATGCGTCATATTCACATAGGACTATTAAGCGCACCCAAATATAAGCCGCACCTACTGAATTTGACAAGATTTTTATTTTGAACATAAATAAGCCACACCTGTCTATAAGCCGCAGGTGTCGAAACTGAAACTAATGAACTTTACACAGGCTTTAATGAAAGTCAGTGTCTGTTACACGGCTTGTATCTAAACAGTAGCCTACCAAGAAAGTCATTGTTCACTGTCTTCCTCCTTCCTTTCACAACTATTTCTCTCGAGAGTTTTTCTTTTGGCATCGTCGTGCGTTTAAAAATCACCATCGGTGAATCTTTTCTTCCGATGCCGTGCAGCTCAGAACACAGGTGAAGTGTTTTTTCATGCCCGGTTGTTTTCAGCGTGACGAATGATTCACATTTTCTGTTGACAGTCCGAGTGAGCGGCAGGTCAAATGTCAGAAGAACATCATCCCTATTTATGATGTGGTGCGGCCCAATTCAGTTGGAGCGCATCTGATTTAATATAAAGAGTTTCATTGGTTCACCTGAACCCGTTCCGCAATTTCATTGGTCTAATGTTATGGGGTTCAGTTTTTTGGCTTGAAGTTTGTGAAACCGGGAAAAAACCCAGGAAAAATCCATACATTAGCCGCTTCGTTGTTTAAGCCGCCGGGTTGAAAGCGTGGGAAAAAGTAGCGGCTTATAGTCCGGAAAATACGGTATGTATGTATTCTGCCAATTTTCATATAACCACTTGGAATTTCTGAGATCATCCGCATACAAATCTCTGTTTACTGAGTGTTTAACTACCTGCTGCTGAATTGTAAATGTGAGGATCACATCGTTGTGTGTTTGTGGGAACACAACCAGTTGCGTCTCCTGCATGCACATATCTTGGAGAGCACACACTGTGTAGTAGGGTGCTGCTGAGAGGGGCTTTTTTCCAGGTGCACACTTCGGGGGGGGGGGGAATCATCATGTGTCTAAACGGTGCCAGCATACGCATTATAATCAGAGTGTGATTGCTAGCCAGGAGATGAGCAAATTCATTCGTCTGTGTGCTGGAAGACACGGATGAGAGTTCGCTGTGCCAGAGAGTGGTGAAATCCTTACCTCAGCTCAGAGCGAGGGTGCGTGAGAGAGAGAGGGAGGTGTAGTAAGCTAGGTTTTGCCCAGTGCACACAGTAATCAGAGATGGTAAGAGATACTGCAGTGCAGCAAACGCAAACTCCACAGTTGCTTTTCCACCTCCACCTGTCTATTTGCCACTCACTCACTTCCTCTCTTTTATAGCAACCCTCTATTTCAGAATCACATCCACCTCTAGTGCTGGAAGAAAAAAAAAATCTCTGACTTCTCTGTGACTTTCAACAGCAACCTCTTGCAATGCAGCTGAGTTCGATTAGCTGCAGTTCGATTAGCATTAGCGCTCCGCGTTAACGAGGCATAATGGTGGGGAAATAGCAGCCGAGCCATAGCTCTTCATTAAACGCCGCATATTTCCGCATTACCGCTCCGACCCGCTGTGCACCCGGGCCTGGATGGGAATGTTTGAACGCTAACATACTTCAGAGATTGATTGCTGAATCAGTGAGCTTTTTAGTTTCGTCCGATCTCATTTCCTTGATGAGATCATCGCTGCAGGTCTGAGCCAAAGCTTCACCTTGAGTGTTGAAAAAGCGCCACGTCATGGATCCAGGTCCTGGGAAGCGTGTTACTCAATATCTTTATTCAAGAGGCATATGGTTATAATTATGATCTAGTCTAATGATACATTCGTTGTCCTCAGCGGATCGCACGGGAAGAGAGATGGATAGAGAGATTTGTTAATAAGCAGCTGGTCCTGTCCTTCTTGCTGAATGAGAAATCTTGAGAAACAGTGAGGGAATTTGTTTCAGATATTTCTACAATGAATCACACATTAGTTTTCTGAGTTTCCTGGGATAGTAGGCGATAAAAAAATCCTTGCATATGGATTCAATCCAGGTTCAAAAGTACCTCACACACACACACTGCTGTTCAGAGTTTTTTTTTTTCAAAGACGTGCGACAAGTCTTTTTCAGCTCTGCATTCTTATGCAGAGTTTATCTCTCGATATTTCTGTCCTTTTGTCCCTGGCCCTCCTGAAACCCGAGACGAGAAAATAGACAGCCTGCATTCCTTCACCCCTGGAGTCAGACGTCCACATCTTTGTCTTCTCTACAGAGGCTTCGGGTTCACTTCATTAACCTGAGCCGGACTCATTTAGACAGCACAGCATGAATACACAACAAAACCGCGCGTGGTGCGCGACGGTACACTGTGTACACAAACCAAGTAATGTGCACCTCGGGGGACTCCATCTTTTTTTTCCCCTCCTTCTTTCTCGTTCTCCTTCTCTTGCTCGCTCTCTTTTGTTCTTTCAGAAACCACTGACCCCTGTAACATCCAATCATGCCACGGGATGGGCTTTCCCATTTGCTGCCATAACGCCTGGCTACACACGTCTCCGAGTGGCCCCGTCGCCACAACAACCTGCAAGTCTTGGGCAACGGCGGGAAACGTGCCTGCCGTGACTTCCCCTATTTTTACGGCCGAATGGGGAAACACGTTCCTGGATTTACTGCTCCCCCGTATGAGCTTTACTTCAGCTCAGAGAGAGAGACAGGCTGGGTGATTGATGCGTTTTTAAAGCATGTCTGATTTCACATACTGGAGTCATAAGCAAGCATTGGCTTTACTCCACGCCTGGGATCGTGCAGCCGTACGCACCGTGTTCGAACCTCCTTTTTTTTTAAATGACACCGTGGTTTAATATCAAGTACACAGAGTGCAGAAAAATATGATGTCTTCTCAGGTTAAGAGCAATCGGAGAGGCACTGAGAAGCAGCACTTTGCATTTCTACTACCTGTGTGGATTTGCTCGCATCATGAATCTTGTTTGTTATGGGTAAGACACATATTTACAGACATTTACGTTTATATCATTCATACAACTTAGCAGCTAAGGGCCTTGTTTAGGGGCCCAGGAATTACAGCGTAGTGTAGCTTGGATTTGAACTCACAACCTTCAGATTCACTAATTGACCACCATACGTGGTGTTTTTGGAGTTTGAAGTCCAAGTCTGAGGTGAGGTCAGCTGTCAAATGGGTTGATGAAGTCAAAAAGCCACATGGACTGTGACCAAAAGATACACTATATTGCCAAAAGTTTGCGGACACCTCGTCATACGTATTGCTTTTTTGAGCATCGCATTCCAAATTTAGTGCCAATTTGCTCTTATAACTCCCTTCAAACTTCTGGGAAGATGTTCCACTAGGTTTTGGAGTGCGCTTGTGGAGACTTGACACAAGGGTGTTAGTAAAGGCAGGTACTGATGTAGGTTAATTGAGGAGGTCTGGGGTGCAGTCAGTGTTCAAATTCCTCCCAGAGATGTTCAATTGGGTTGAGAGTTAGAGTTTTGTAGCAGGAGATGTTCCACTCCAACCCATGTAAAGCAGATCTTCATGGAGTTTGCTTTGTGCACAGGGGTATTGTCATGCTGGAACACGTTTAGGTCTCGTAGTTCAAGTGAAGGGGATGTCACGCTACTGCATCCGAAGACACCATATACAATAACAATTTTGGAAAGAACCACATACGGCTGGGAAAGTCCAATACTTTTGTCCATATAATGTATCTGACATGCCTGAACTGTAGATGCCCCGATAGTATATTTAAACTGAATTGCTTTTTCGATTAAACAGCAAGCTTTCTGACTCAAGAATAGTACAGAATATGTCAGCAAAAAAAAAATAAATCATAGTTGACGATCTATAAAAAAAAAAAATCTTCCAATGTATTTTTTACAGAAATTCCGATGTATGCTTGTCTCTGGGACAAGGAACAAGATCTCTAAACCACTCAGGTTTCATTTTAGTGCTACCTTAACCCTCGTACACTCGCTGTGCATGATGATACTCCTGGGGGTTAGTCAGCGTATATAGATTATATATGAACACTAAAAAGTTAGAACCTCTGGTATTTAGGAGAAACGTGGACACTTTAAAAAAAAAAAAAAAAAAGCTCTGGTTTAGTTTGCAAGTGCAAGGAAAATATAGAGACTCTGAAAGAATGAGAGTTTAGAAAGAAAAGTGCTTTATACTTTTCACAAGTACTTTTACAGCACAGTGAAATTCTTCCTTTGCCGATCCCAGCGATTTTAGTAAGGTTGGGTCAGAGCACAGGGTCTGCCATGATGGAGCACCCCTGGAGCATGGGGTTTAAGGGCCTTACTCAGGGGCCCCGAAAGTGGCAGCTTGGCAATAGCGCGGTTTGAACCCCCGACCTTCCGATCAGTAACCCAGAGCCTTAACCACATACCACTCAGGCATTTTAAATATACTTTGTGGCATTTTGTCATCAGTGCATTAGAAAGGAATGAATGTAAACATGTAAACACACACACACACACACACACACACACACACACACACACACACACACTAAATATGTCATCAGTATTGGAGTAAATCTTTTTTACGGGCAAGTTCTCTTCCATGGGCACTGGCATTTTTTTTTACTTGTGTGTAAACACACACACACACACACACACACACACACACACACACACACACCACACACCCACACACACACAGTCTCTCTTTCTGTCCAGCTAATTACACCAGGAGCTGCGGGGGAGGTCTGCTGGTTAATTACCACCAAGCCTAACAATCTCTTCTTCTTTTGTTTAGGCTCGCAAATGTGCTCGCATAAACGGCTTCATAATCTCCGGAGCGCACACGACCCGCTGCGCCGCCTCGACACCTTCCAAAACCCTTCTGATGGAATGGAGGAAAGGAAATAAATAGAGCGACCGTTTTATCCGCTGCCACCCATGAAATGGTCAGCTGAAAGGAGCTGGAGATATGCTCCCATGTTCTCTAAGGGGCTTAAGACTTGTGGATTGAGCACGCTTTATCTGATGCAGGCGGAGGAATTAAAAGTTGCTGTCTAAGCATTGACATTAATTCCTGCATAAAGGGGAGTGTACAAGAGACAGAGAGAGAGAGAGAGAGAAAAGGGTTTTCAATTGAAAGAGAGTCTGCTGGGAGTGCTAATTAACTTTTGCTTTTAATTCCTGCCTAATCCAGTCTTCTTTCTGTCACTTTTCAAATGTAAGTTTGTTCCTTTTCCAATCTCTCTCTCTCTCTCTCTCTCTCGCTCTCCTTCAGAATACACCACAGTCTGTATGATAAATTGTGAAGTGTATCAAGCTTTCCGATCTATATCTCAGCACATCTCAGACCTCCATTAAAAGTCCTAAGAATGAAGGACGATCAGGATGGACGGAAAGAGTGGACACGGGGACACAGACAGAAAGGTGCATGTGAAAAAGAATTCTGGAGAAAAGTGTTATGACACTGTGATTGTTGAGGGTTGTATACGGCTGAGTGTGTTGTGAGTTGGGGGTCGTACCTGCAGTGCACCACCATAGGCCCGGCGTCTGGAGGGTTGCAGGCTTTAACCCGGCGCAGGAAGGCCAGGAACGGTGTGGGGTGTTCGGGAACGCCGTGATCAGGCCACGCCGTAAACTGGAACTGCCTCACCTCCCGCTTCTCACTACAGCCACTCTGTAATAAACACACAACGTGTTGTGTTCCACAGAATGTTTTTCTGTTGGTTCATACTGGTGTGTGTGTGTGTGTGAGTGTGTTACTTTGCCTATGTGTGATGGAGAATGCTGGTTGGGCAATACTCAAGTTTCATGGTGAAATAACGTTTCCATTGATTAAATCTAGTTGATTTAGTTGGTTTTATAGGTTTTCAGTTTCAAATGTTTTTGTTAAGATTTTTGTGGATTTGTGTTTATGTAGTGTAGGAAGTGTGGCCTTGTGGAATGTTTCTTTTGGTTAACGTTGGTGTGTCTGTGTGTTTTGGGAGAAGACAAGATGTTTTTGTGCTGATACTGTATTGATGTGTGTGTGTGTGTGTGTGTGTGTGTGTGTGTGTGTGTGTGTGTGTGTGTGTGTGCGTGCACGTGTGTTGGAGGATGAAAGCATGTAGCTTATATTGATGTTTAAGTTATTGGTTGATATTTTAGTGTATGCACGTGTGTTTGTACAGTATGTGTGCGTGTGTGTTTGTGTGTTGGAGGATGAAAGTGTGTTGGTTGTATTGATATTTAATATAAAGTGATATTGAATGAAATTTTTGCATGTGCACATGTGGGGGTGTGGGTGTGTGTGTGTGTGTGTGTGTGTGTGTGTGTTGGAGGATGACAGCATGTTGGTTGTATTGATGTTTGATATATATATTGATATTGATTGATATTTTGGCGTGTGCACGTATGTGTTTGTGTGTGTTAGAGAATGACAGCATGTTGAAGGTGTGTGTGTGTGTGTGTGTGTGTGTGTGTGTGTATGATGTAAACACTGGTGTGTTGAGAAATATCAGTTGTAAATTGTAAGATATTTCTGTTTAATAATTGTAAAACATTTACGGTGTTGGGGAATTTTAGTGTTTGTTGATGAATGTAGATTTTGTTGGTTATATAGGTGTGTGCGTGTGTGTGTGTATTTGTGTGTGATATAGTAAAGGCTTACATGTCAAGGAATGCTGGTGTTTTATATTTGACGTTGATTTTGTTGATAAATGTACATGTGGGTTATGGAGAATGTTGCCGTTTGATCGTTAATGATCATTTTTGTTAGCTAAAATAGGTGTGTGTTTGTGTGAATGTGTGTTATGGAAAATACTGGTGTATTTGAGAGTACTGCTGTTGCAAAGTTAATGTAGGATTTTTGTATCGAGAATGATAGTGTTTGAGGGGCTGTGGGTGCATGTGTTGGTGAGCGCTAGTGTGCTATTAGTATAGTTAGATGTTTCATACTTGAACATAATTCCTTTTTTGTTGATGTTGACTTACTTTATAAAGTGCGAACGTCCTGACACAGTAGGTGGCCAGCTCAACTGTGTCCAGCAGCGTCACCTGTATCAGGCCGTATGTTTCTGATCCCCTGTTGGGCCAGTACTGGTCACACTTGACCTGCACACACACATATACGCAATTAGCTTTTAGTACAAACACAGATCAGCTAAGGCTATGCTACAATCAGACATGGAGTTCAGCCAAAGTGATGAAACAAATACACACAAATACCCCAACCTATTCAACAGGCATGTATTGTAGCCTATTTATATATCTAAGCGTTTAATTGATCGATTTTATAAACACAGTTTGGCGAAATCCACTCTACAAATGCACACTTTTCCCTTAGAGTCTGGTTAAACACGTAATAGAAACAACATTCGGGCCTCAAAAACACTTAGGTTACCTCAGAGTTTAGTTCTTCAGTACAGCTCCGGGTCAGCTAATGCTATGTCACTAGCCAAATCCACATTACGAAAAAACAGGATTAGCTCAGAGTTTGAAAAGAGTTCAGCCCAAATTATGCTACAATCAGGCAGGATTACCTCAGAATTCAGTTAAAACAATGTTTGAGTTACAGATCTGGTGTAAAAGCAATTGTGTATTAAGGATAAATCTTTTGGACGTTGCTATTTGGCGGGGAAAGATGATTTGAAAGGAAACCGTGAACAAAAGGACACTACTGACATCAGGCCATTTGTTCCCACTTTTTCTTTTTCTGCTGACTCCTTATTTTGCAATGGAGCCGAAACTGGCAGCGGCACTAACGCAGACGGCGTTTTTTTTTTTTTTCTCTCTTAGCCTGACAGACGCTATAATTTATTTTTTTTCCAATCACATTATGGCCTAGGCTTTATTATGATTACACACTGTTGTATCCCAGCAAGTGCCCAATAAAACATTGTTCCATTACAGTATGGTTGCTGCCTCACCAAAATGAGAGACACAGACGCTAGGAGTCTTGAAGTAACTGTACTGTGCTTGTAAAAGAAAAGGTGCCTGTTGATTATAGAGGAGACTAATTGCACATTTGAAAGTGTTAGTAAATTGTTCCATATTGTAAAGAAAAGCGGTTTAGAACACCTTTCAATACAAAAAAAAAAAAAAAAGTACTACACTGAAACTAATGAACTTTACACAGACTTTAATGAAAGACAGTGTCTGTTACACGGTGTAACGGGTGAAATATGTTGTGGCTCCTTTAAGAGCAGAGCGGCATTTTGGGAATAGCCTGTCGCCGCATTTCTTTTGCTATTACTGCATGTGTGCAAGACCGAGGAATATGTCCTTATTCTTTTCTGATGCTCATTTCTAAGTTTCTTTGACTAACCCGTAACGCTGTTGCCAAGAAAAATAAAAAAGCACGAGTTTTGAAAACCTGTCTGTGCTTATATGATTTCTGTTGCAACTGGAGTTAGCGAGCGCTCCCTTCACCCAGACTCAACGCGTTACAATGGCTTGTATCTAAACAGTAGCCTACCAAGAAAGTCATTGTTCACTGTCTTCCTCCTTCCTTTCACAACTATTTCTCTCGCGAGTTTTTCTTTTGGCATCGTCGTGTGTTTAAAAATCACCCGATGGAAGTTTTTTCTCCCAATGCCGTGCAGCTCAGAACACAGGTGAAGTGCGTTTTTTCGTTTCCGTTCGAAAATTTTATTGGTCTAACGTTATGTCGCTCAGTTTTTTGGCTTGAAGTTTGTGAAACCGGGAAAAACCCAGGAAAAATCCATATATTTAAGCCGCGGGGTTCAAAACGTGGGAAAAAAGTAGCGGCTTATAGTCCGAAAAATACGGTACACTGTTGTGTAATGAGTTCATTAATTTTAAAAGACATCAAAATTTATCTCGTGGAACTTGTGGCTTTTACACAGCAACTTGTCAAACAGGTCCAAAGTACAGAACTAAAAAAAAAAGACTCTATATGTATAGAATTAGTGTGATTACACTTAACTATAGAAAGCTAACCAAAGTTCCATAAATTATCGATAAACCTCAAGAACGTGCCAACTTTGAGGTCCATTAACATAATGTTTAGTCCATTTCTAACAGAGAAACGTTTCACGGAAGCACAGGGTCTAGATATCATGAGCTCAGAACCGAAACATGTCAGTAATAAAGCCATGAAACTGGCATTTTGTGAAACGTAATGCGGCATATCTTGGAGAAAACACGTGAAGGCATCTGAACATTACTGACACCCATTGATTTTATTTCTTAGAAATAATTTACCCAAGTTATCTTGACTTACCCTTGAACGTTCCTCCAGCTTGGTCATCATGACGATGTTAGCACTGCGCTGCTCCCAGATCATCCTCCAGAAATCGCCGAAGGTCTCGGGCAAAGAGCCCTGTGTGGCGATGTAAGCATTCTGCTTTCTGTAACCGTCGATGTAGTTGGCGTTGATGTAGTCACTCCCTGGAATGGCTGCAGGGGAAAGATCGAGTTAGCAGGCCAGCTAGGTTTAGCAGGATTAGCGCTGGAATTGAATTCTGATTCAGGTTTACATTTCTATGCAGATTGTTCAAGTCGCACAATAAGTGCTTTCGGGATTCTGTTAATCTCCTGATTGTTTGGCTTTCAAATAACAAAGCTGAGGCGACTGAATGAGTGAGTGCTAATTGAATGAGGACTGTCATAATTGAAATGAATACAGCATGTATGTGTGTGTTTGCAATTTGTAACATGTATCTATCTTTTCACAGAGAAATCGCAATCTTTATCTGTGACGTTATACGGTGCTGTCTTTTAAAAGACACTGCGTGACGTCGACTTCACAGAAAACTTCACACGTTTGAAAAACGGCGTGTCCGTCAGTGAGTTAGACGAGAATAGGTTTGAGGGTGTGCGTGTGAACGAGTGAGCTTGTTTGACCGTGAGTGCGTGAGTAATCGGAGAAATGAGCGAGTGAGTGATTAAACGTGTGAGTGATTGCGACATTAAACACTTTGGTTTGGGTTCCTGGCGGCCGTCAGAGTGAATCTGTGTGTGGATGGACGGCTTCCTGCTGCAATGCCTGGACTGCTTCTACACTAATGCATAGTGAGCATTTAATGCCGAGCACGCTTTTTTTTTTGGTTGAGCCTCAAGCTGCAGGTTTTATAAAGCCACCCGGAGTGGCAGGGCAGCTAAAAACCGTGCCAAACGCACATAATCCGTCTTCCTCCCTTTTTCAATATTTCCACTAACTGCACTTTAGACCGGGTTCCTGTGACACGCCACCGCCAGTCAAACTTATCCGTGTGAACATCCGGATACTCGCTATTTAATTATTCAGAGTAAAATAATATTTTGTAAAGGTGCCAAACTACTTTTCACACACTTCTCCCTCAAATATTTACTAAGCAAATGGAAATAAGTAGCGATTCGAGCAAAATGAGAGAGGAGAGAGAAGGTTTTTTTTTTTTTCTTCCCTCCACCTTTTGCTTGATCTCTCTAAATGAAAGCTGTGTGGTCTTTTCCACAAGGTTGACAGCTAGTCGATGCTGGAGGACTGGAGGCCCAGAGCTTCATGAAACACATGCTGCAGTGAGATAAAGCTCATCTGTCTGCAGCTTTCACTTCCAGGACTCCCCCACTCTCCCTCTCTTTTTTACGCTGTCTCTCTCTCTCTCTCTCTCTCTCTCTCTCTCTCTCTCACACTCTCAGGTAAATTATTCAGCTGAATTAAAAAAAAAAAAAGGATATAAGCTCTTTCTGGGCTTTCTCTATATGCAGGCTCCTCATTTTGGTTTAATCCTCCTCTCTTGGTTGGAGCTGTCTGCTCAGGATTATGGACAATGGATAAAGACAATTAAGCTCGTTTTTCTCTTGCTTTCTCTTTTCAAACTGTAATGAAACATTGGCAAAAAAGAAGAAAAAAAAAACAATAGGATGTCTTGCATAAATTAGCACTGGGAAGGTATGAGGGGCAAAAGTGAACTGTCTGGCATGTCAGTCAGGATTTGCTTAAAAAATAATAATAATACAAAAATATGATAAATCATATAATGAGGGTACTACAAAGTCTGAGTCAAACGTAAAATATTATATTCATGCAGTAGTTAAATGCATATATCACCTTTTGGAATATATTAAACTCTGTGTTCATTTGAACTTGATGACACATAAGATTCAAAATCATGGATGACTGTGATCTGCTGTTGAAGAACATGTTTTTTTTCCAAGTGTAGGTGGATAATAAATTATTTACTGAACAAAAAATGGATTCGTTTGCATTTTCCTTGTGTGTCTTGTTTGGCTGATTATCACTTGCTAATTCAGTTATTTCAATATGTTGGAACTCTCAGGATAATTTAATGACTCAATTATAGCAAAAACCTCTAAGGTATTAGTTGTTCTTATTTCCTGCAGTTAGAGCCATAAGAAAGCCTACAGTGACCAAAAAAAAAAAATGTGTGTAGATTCAGGCCTCAGATTTATATTTTTCATTTTAAATAATAGAAATGCACTAAAAAAGATACAAACAACAGCCTTTCACAGCTCGAGATTTACAATCCTGAGTTCATTTATTACGGGCGTCTCTGGTATTTCTCACAGGGACAAGCATTCACAAGCTCGAAACACTGTTAACACTCAAGCTGCCTTGAGAGACTTTAACATTTGTTTTTACCAGGTTAAATTAATCTTTTTAAAGCCACAAGGTACAGTATGTGGAGCTAAAAGCTTGATCTGCTTTAATAAAAAGATAACGACTCACTATTGCAAATCCTTATTAATCCTGATGTCAGTAGAACTCTCTATTAACACTGACTTCATTATGATAAAAGGATATCACCATAGTGCTTTCTTCTTGTGAAGGTCACTATATATATATATATATATATATATATATATACAGTGAGGAAAATAAGTATTTGAACACCCTGCTATTTTGCAAGTTCTCCCACTTAGAAATCATGAAGGGGTCTAAAATTGTCATCGTAGGTGCATGTCCACTGTGAGAGACATAATCTAAAAAAAAAAAATCCAGAAATCACAATATATGATTTTTAAACTATTTATTTGTATGATACAGCTGCAAATAAGTATTTGAACACCTGTCTATCAGCTACAATTCTGACCCTCAAAGACCTGTTAGTCTGCCTTTAAAATGTCCACCTCCACTACATTTATTATCCTAAATTAGATGCACCTGTTTGAGGTCGTTAGCTGCATAAAGACACCTGTCCACCCCATACAATCAGTAAGAATCCAACTACTAACATGGCTAAGACCAAAGAGCTGTCCAAAGACACTAGAGACAAAATTGTACACCTCCACAAGGCTGGAAAGGGCTACGGGAAATTGCCAAGCAGCTTGGTGAAAAAAGGTCCACTGTTGGAGCAATCATTAGAAAATGGGAGAAGCTAAACATGACTGTCAATCTCTCTCGGACTGGGGCTCCATGCAAGATCTCACCTCGTGGGGTCTCAATGATCCTAAGGAAGGTGAGAAATCAGCCCAGAACTACACTGGAGGAGCTGGTCAATGACCTGAAAAGAGCTGGGACCACCATTTCCAAGGTTACTGTTGGTAATACACTAAGACGTCATGGTTTGAAATCATGCATGGCACGGAAGGTTCCCCTGCTTAAACCAGCACATGTCCAGGCACGTCTTAAGTTTGCCAATGACCATTTGGATGATCCAGAGGAGTCATGGGAGAAAGTCATGTGGTCAGATGAGACCAAAATAGAACTTTTGGGTCATAATTCCACTAAACGTGTTTGGGGGAAGAAGAATGATGAGTACCATCCCGAGAACACCATCCCTACTGTGAAGCATGGGGGGTGGTAGCATCATGCTTTGGGGGTGTTTTTCTGCACATGGGACAGGGCGACTGCACTGTATTAAGGAGAGAATGACCGGGGCCATGTATTGCGAGATTTTGGGCAACAACCTCCTTCCCTCAGTTAGAGCATTAAAGATGGGTCGAGGCTGGGTCTTCCAACATGACAATGACCCGAAGCACACAGCCAGGATAACCAAGGAGTGGCTCTCTAAGAAGCATATCGAGGTTCTGGCATGGCCTAGCCAGTCTCCAGACCTAAACCCAATAGAGAATCTTTGGAGGGAGCTCAAACTCCGTGTTTCTCAGCGACAGGCCAGAAACCTGACTGATCTAGAGAAGATCTGTGTGGAGGAGTGGGCCAAAATCCCTCCTGCAGTGTGTGCAAACCTGGTGAAAAACTACAGGAAACGTTTGACCTCTGTAATTGCAAACAAAGGCTACTGTACCAAATATTAACATTGACTTTCTCAGGTGTTCAAATACTTATTTGCAGCTGAATCAAACAAATAAATAGTTAAAAAATCATACATTGTGATTTCTGGATTTTTATTTTTTAGATTATGTCTCTCACAGTGGACATGCACCTACGATGACAATTTCAGACCCCTCCATGATTTCTAAGTGGGAGAACTTGCAAAATAGCAGGGTGTTCAAATACTTATTTTCCTCTCTGTATATGTATATGTATATATGTATATATAGATAGATAGAGAGAGAGAGAGAGAGAGAGAGAGAGAGAGAGAGAGAGAGCACGCAAAAGAGAGTGAGAGAGATGTGATACCTGCACAATTCATACACTTGTACATTGCGATTTTGTAGGATAATCATGTGTGTGATTAACCAATTATACCAAGCAGGTGCTAATGCTAATCAATTTCACATGTAGGTTCAAACACGGTCATTAACTGAATCAGAAACAGCTGTGTAGAAATCTTAAACCTGGGTGAGGAACAGCTTCTGAGGTGAGGTTGTGGAAGACAGTTTCATGACACAGATCATACATCAAGACAAAGGTAGTGTATCAGCAAGGTCTCTCCCAGCCAAAGCAGACTGTGGTTTCAAGATATGGTGTTCAAGCTATTTTGAAAAAGCACAAATAAACAGAAAATGTTGAGGATCATAGATGCACTGGTCGCCCCAAGGGATCTTCAATGAAAGACACATCATGCTTACTTCCTTTCAACATTGAAAGATGTCCAGCAGTGATATCAGCAAAGAACTGGCAGATGCCAGTAAGACCTATGTACACCCATCTAGTTTGTCTAGAAGTGGTCTTAATGGGAGAACTGAAGCCAAAAAGCCTATGATGTGCAAACAAGGCTAAGCGACTTAATTATGCATGAAAACATAGGAACTGAGTGTGAATAGGAACTATGGCAAAAAATGGCAGCAGGTGCTCTGGAGTGAGGAGTCAAAATGTTAAATATTTGGAGGTAGCAGGAGGCAAGTTGTTTGCCAAAGGGCTGGAGAGTGGTACAATAATGAGTGTCTGCAAGCAACAGTAAAGCAGACTGGTGGAGGTTCTTTTCAAAGTCTGGGACTGCATTTATGCAAATGAAGTTGGAGATCCGGTCAAATGGTCCTCAATGCTGAGAAATACAGATAGATATCTATCCATTATGCCATACCATCAGGGAGGCATCTGATTGGCTCGGAATTAATTCTGCAGCAGGACAACGACCCCAAATATGAAGCAATTAAAAACATCAGCATAGAAAAGAACAAGGAGTCCAGGAAGTGATGGTTTGGTCCCCACAGACCACGTCTGTCTGGTATTATATGAAAAGACAGAAGGAGTTAAAGCAGCCTACATCCAGAGAATATCTGTGGTTAGTTCTCCAAGATGTTTAGAACAACCCACAGTACCTGCAGAGTCCCATCAAGAAAAACGGTGCAGATGCACCTTGTTTTGCAGGCTGTTAATTTACTTTCCATTTTGTTAATTGATAAAAATAAACTACTAACACTTATTTTTATTATTTTGTATTTTTTTTTTCAGTATAGGAATAATTGTCTACGTGTTGATTATACACTATATGTCAACTGGAATCAAATTAGATATACGTTTATGCGTTAAAACGAGCTGAAAACTTTTATGCACGTCAGATTTTTATTTATTTACTTTTATTTTCGACTTTTTAAGATATTAGATGTCTGAGGGAAGCTAATATGTTTTTATGCTTTGGTGCTGAGGAATTTTGCTTGATCCAATCTTCCTACGTTTTTAATTAAACCAGCAGCTTCAAAGCGCTTGATAAAGTTCTCTCACTTATCGAATAGTAAAAGTGTTCTTCAGAAACGCTTTATATTTTACTCACTGTAATTTAAGAAATGCATCGACATATGGCTCATGATAGCACAGTTAAGCGTGGCTGTGGTAAAGTTTCTTACCGTGTAACTGACAAAGTTGAATGTTTTCCAGTAATATATAGTTCCTTTAATATATTATCTCTTTTACACTGCGAGATCTTCACAATGATCCCTTTTATTTCACTGATAGAAGGCACAATCACCCTCACTAGCTGTTTTTTCCTCTTTTTTTTAACAATTCAGAAAAGTAAATAAAGGCTAAAAAGTTAAAGACAAATTATCCAGTAGGTCAAGTTATATAAAATGTTACCACAAAAAAAACCAACACATCCATAGCCTTCTACTGTGTCACTTACAGATTGTTACACACTGTTGAACCTCCTTCCAGAACATATAAAATATATTAAAGATAACTCTAAACTGATAACAAATGGCAAAGACATGAGCTATTTATGTGTTAGAATTATAGGATTTCTACTTTTATATTTATAATATATTTATAATAATCTCTAATTTACTGCTCCTCAGAAGGAAAAAAAAAAATCTATAACTCTTAATCCAGTTGTGTGAAGCCCCAGACAAATTGATTGGCAACATGGTTTAAAGATATATAATGCCTATAAAAGTGTAAAAACTCATCTCAGGTCATGGGAGTCCTGTTCTACACTATAACCAGTAACAGTGTGTTATTTTTCTCTGTTAGATTTATGTGTGTATGAAAAATCTGCAAGATCAGTAATAAAATTCTTGAGCAGTGAAAAGCTGTAGCCGGCTGGCCTATAAATATGAGACATTACATCCTCTGACCTTTACAGAGTCCAGCAGTTAAGAGATTTAAGGATTCTCTCTCTCTCTCTCTCTCTCTCTCTCTCTCTCTCTCTCTCTCTCTCTCATTTATATAAACTTGGATATGGATTTCTGGCAGGTATACACTCGAGCTATGTTTTATTGGAACGCCATTAGTTTGAGTGTATTGGTAGAAAAAACCCTCTTGGGATAAGCTACAGTCCCACATCTACAGTATCCAGGCAAGATTACCCCCAAAATGTTTGGAAGTCATCATTGCAACAAAAAAAAACAAATAAGCTGAACAAATAGATAAATCTCATATCGCCTGCATTTTTGTCAGTTTGATTATTGCATGAGTGAAATAATATCCACGCAGAAGAACTGGAGTATAAGCATAAAGAATGAGAATGTTCTGATATACAGGTACAGATTGCATGTAAGTGTAAAAGTCTGAAGTCGAAAGTGCATGTAGGGCCCAAAAGGAAGTGTGTTTCTTGATGCAAAAGCAAATGAGGGGGGGTTGCTCAGTGGTTAAGGCGCTGGGCTGATCGGCAGGTCGGGGGTTCAAACCCCTAAATCGCCCAGCTGCCACTCTTGGGCCCTTGAGCAAGGCCCTTAACCCTCTGTGCTCCAGGGTTGCCGTATCATGGCTGACCCTGCGCTCTGACCCCAACTTCTGAGCAAGCTGGGATGTGCGAAGAAAAAATACACTATAATGTATATGTGACAAATAAAGGCTATTCGAAACAAGTGTTGGTGTCACGTCTGATCAGTTTAACTATACACCATTAAGAAAGAGAGATGGAGCATAAGAAAAGCAAAAAACACATAAGTAATCTGTTCCTCAACATCCCTAAACCACTGTTTTGTTGTACTCTGTCTCCTGCCACACCTGGCCCGGGTAATCAGAACTCCATACTCTGTGATTACAGCCGCAGACGGTGCTGAACGCTGAAATAGAACAAAGATGAAGCCTGGCAGGGGTCCTCGAGGGCGAGCTGAAAAAACTTCAGAACGGTTCCTACTGCGCTGCCATTTGAAAATTTCCTGATTGCAACACAGATTTCTTTCCTACTGTGTTTATTTTGTTCTGCCCTCTGCGTACTAAATCACAGGCAGCTCGAAGCCAGTCGACATCAGCCAGAAGCTCTGGCTAACTCTCGCGTGTACAAGTTTTTCGAATCAAAGCAAACACGAAGAGGCGAGGGCTCTCAACTCCAGATGTTAGCGTGCAACGCATCAGTTTCCCAAATATGTGTGTCCCATCAGAGGGAAATCAGTTCGGAGAGCTTAGTGAGGACAAACACAGGGCTGTGCTGACTTGGGGGATGAAATGCGATGGAAGCCTCCAATGCAAGATGAGTGATCAGATTTCCATAGAGATCTTATACAGTCAGTGTCATGCTACATTAAGGAGGAATAGATGCCACTTTAGACCTTAGGTCTGTTTCAGTGTAAGATTTCATTGGTAATGTACTGTTGCTTCAACGTGCTGCTTTAATCTCTCATCCATATGTATAGATAGGAATGGAAATGTGAAAAAAATGTGTGTACTTATATTTTACAGTGACCACCTGAGGGTCACACACCATTATTTGAAAAATGATTTTCTCATTAAGACATTTGTGTAAGCTGACAGCTAACATGGCAGTGTAATTGCAAAACCTATTATTAGTATGTCAAATAATGCATGCTAAAAGCTAAAAAAAAAAAAAGAAGCCTGAGGCCAGACGTACCATCTATAGAGGACAGCAGCACCCTGGAATGGTCGTAGGCGATGACATTGGCATAGCGGTTCTTGGCTTTGTTTACCTCCAGGTTCGAGTGTTCCCATGTAAACTGCTGGCCTGGATCTATAGACTGTAATAGAAATACAAACAATAATCAACTCTACTGTTATGCTCTTGAGTGGTGTAACTGTGTACGATTTCTTCCCCCCTGTACTTGAAAGATTGCAGGGTTAGTGTGTGTGTGTGTGTGTGTGTGTGTGTGTGTGTGTGTGTGTGTGTGTGTGTATACAGTGAGGAAAATAAGTATTTGAACACTCTGCTATTTTGCAAGTTCTCCCACTTAGAAATCATGGAGGGGTCTGAAATTGTCATCGAGGTGCATGTCCACTGTGAGAGACATAATCTAAAAAAAATCCAGAAATCACAATGTATGATTTTTAACTATTTATTTGTATGATACAGCTGCAAATAAGTATTTGAACACCTGAGAAAGTCAATGTTAATATTTGGTACAGTAGCCTTTGTTTGCAATTACAGAGGTCAAACATTTCCTGTAGTTTTTCACCAGGTTTGCACACACTGCAGGAGGGATTTTGGCCCACCTCCACACAGATCTTCTAGATCAGTCAGGTTTCTGGCCTGTCGCTGAGAAACACGGAGTTTGAGCTCCTCCAAAGATTCTCTATTGGGTTTAGGTCTGAGACTGGCTAGGCCACGCCAGAACCTTGATATGCTTCTTACAGAGCCACCCTTGGTTATCCTGGCTGTGTGCTTCGGGTCATTGTCATGTTGGAAGACCCAGCCTCGACCCATCTTCAATGCTCTAACTGAGGGAAGGAGGTTGTTCCCAAAATCTCGCAATACATGGCCCCGGTCATCCTCTCCTTAATACAGTGCAGTCGCCTGTCCCATGTGTAGAAAAACACCCCAAAGATGATGCTACCACCCCATGCTTCACAGTAGGGATGGTGTTCTTGGATGGTACTCATCATTCTTCTTCCTCCAAACACGCTTTAGTGGAATTATGACCCAAAAGTTCTATTTTGGTCTCATCTGACCACATGACTTTCTCCCATGACTCCTCTGGATCATCCAAATAGTCATTGGCAAACTTAAGACGTGCCTGGACATGTGCTGGTTTAAGCAGGGGAACCTTCCGTGCCATGCATGATTTCAAACCATGACGCCTTAGTGTATTACCAACAGTAACCTTGGAAACAGTGGTCCCAGCTCTTTTCAGGTCATTGACCAGCTCCTCCTGTGTAGTTCTGGGCTGATTTCTCACCTTCCTTAGGATCATTGAGACCCCACGAGGTGAGATCTTGCATGGAGCCCCAGTCCGAGGGAGATTGACAGTCATGTTTAGCTTCTTCCATTTTCTAATGATTGCTCCAACAGTGGACCTTTTTCACCAAGCTGCTTGGCAATTTCCCGTAGCCCTTTCCAGCCTTGTGGAGGTGTACAATTTTGTCTCTAGTGTCTTTGGACAGCTCTTTGGTCTTGGCCATGTTAGTAGTTGGATTCTTACTGATTGTATGGGGTGGACAGGTGTCTTTATGCAGCTAACGACCTCAAACAGGTGCATCTAATTTAGGATAATAAATGTAGTGGAGGTGGACATTTTAAAGGCAGACTAACAGGTCTTTGAGGGTCAGAATTCTAGCTGATAGACAGGTGTTCAAATACTTATTTGCAGCTGTATCATACAAATAAATAGTTTAAAAATCATATATTGTGATTTCTGGATTTTTATTTTTTAGATTATGTCTCTCACAGTGGACATGCACCTATGATGACAATTTCAGATCCCTCCATGATTTCTAAGTGGGAGAACTTGCAAAATAGCAGGGTGTTCAAATACTTATTTTCCTCACTATATATATATATATATATATATATATATATATATATATATATATATATATATATATATATATATATATATTGTATTCGTCATACACCTATTTTCCACATAATTAGGATTCAAATTAAACCCAAATTTAAACGTTTTGTCACCTGCCACAAACATACATACAGACATGTCCGTATGAATAAAAAGCCTTTTGTGTGGAATGTAAGGTATATAACACTAGCCAGTATGTTATTATTCAATATGGCACTTATCAGCATGTGCATACTGTAAGCTGCAGGAAGCACATGATAGCCTTCTGTCTCAAACTGGTAGATGTCCAGTAATACAGAAGATTCTGAGAGAAAGCAAAAAATTGGCTATAAATATTTTGAAAATCTTGTGACACACATTTAAAACTTGGCCTGGACACCGCAAAGATGTTTACAACCAATTATATCACAAGGATAGAGATACTCAGCCTTGTTTGCCAGCAGCTTATTTCCAAGCGCTTAGTCTCAAACTAATGGAAAGATGGCATGATAGGCATCATGCATAACTGACAAATGTCTTAAAATAGCCTCCTGCCACACTAGCATTTGGGAGTAAGTAACGCCAGGCATCAACATGAGCGACGTGAGTGGCTGAAAATAAGGATTCAGAAATGTCAAGTATATAGTTACAGTCTGTTTCCCCATTCCTGGAATATCCTCATCTAGCTTCACCTCCTCTCCATCATCCGGTGTCTTAGACTTCCTGTGGAACATGTGATTTTTATTTGGGTCACCGTCCGCGACACGTACAGAAAGTTTGCTCCTGCGGTTGTCAAGCTAAATAAAAATCGCTTTGCACGTCGTGTCGGGGGGGAAAAGCACCGCAATAAAATCAAGTTACTGAATTAATCCATGATCAAAGCCTTTCTTTGGCAGGACAACTGCAGAGCGCAGTGTTCTAAAGTCATTATCTTAGACTTATCTTTGAGCTTCTAAACTATTCTTCATGCACTCCATAAAAACACAGGTCCACTTTAAATGCTCAGGGCTGGGAATAGTTACAAATAATAAAAATAAAAGAATAATTCATTCATATAAGTGCTCTGTTTGAACTCCTTCTTATGGGGTTATTTTCTGAGGAGCAAAACTAAGGAGATCTCATTCCTGGAATGAGAAAAGCTTTTACAAACTGCAACAAACCCCCCCAAACAGTACTTAGAGGCAACTTCGCATTAAGCGTTACATCAGAGTAGAACATGAGAAAACGTTTTTTTAGTAGGGTGTACATTTGTTTTATTGTCTTCTGTACACTGGGGAGCTGGTAAAAATCATTTCATGTTAAAAAATTGTAAATTAATACCAAAAATCAAATATATACAATGCTCCTTTTTTTTTTGCAAATATTGATATAAGATGTTTAGGTTTCAGCGTTTTCTTCTTATAAACAGTTCTAATTTAAAAATGATTTTCAAGGATAATAAGATGCAAAGATGAAAGTGTGCATCGGAAACAAGTTGGCGTTTGTATTACTATGTATCGTTTTTTACATATTTGATCAGTAAAAAAACTTTTTATTTATATATAATTAGTAGTAGATGCGCAATACTTTTATTATTTAGAATACACTTGTTTGGGAGTGGTAGCTCAGTGGTTAAGCCGCTGGGTTACTGTTTGGAAGGTCGGGGGTTCAAGCCTTGGTATCGCCAAGCTGAAACTCTTGGGCCCTTAAGCAAGGCCCTTAATGCTCTGTGCTCCTGGGGCGCCGTATCATCTCTGACCTCAGCCGCTGGGCTATGCGAAGAATATTTTTACTGTTCTGTAATGTATATGTAACAAATAAAAGCTATTCTATTATTTAGAAACTGACCAATAATTTGTGATCAATATTTTCGATGTAGATTGATTTCTCCTCGCTAAACTGTTTCTCGAGCGCGTTCTCTCAGTACTGCTGTTACATGAATATGATGTATCCCAATCCCATGGAATACAGATCAACATGGCAGAGGTAGAGCTGCATCCTCCTGGAGTCAGAACAGGAAAAGAACATCTGGTTTTATTGAATCTTTTTCTTTTCTTTTTTTTTTCTTTGCACAATAAAGGCATATGTATCTTTATTGTATCGTTGGCTATGCTTCGAGATGTAAATCGGATTAGCCTCAGTTATGGAGATGCACATCCCTGCTATTTAGTACTAATTATATACAGTTTGCAGTGGAATTAGGTTTAAGTAATTAAATTAACTTCCTTGAAGGAAGCAAAACAAACTATTCCTTTTTTCTACATTAAATGCTCTTCTGTGGTATTTTCTTATTTCTTCTTAGCAGAGTAAAATAGATATCTAAAGCAGGTGGTGACCCTTGCTTTAGATGAATATATTTGCTAAACAAATAATCATTCGTGGCTTTCTGGGGATGAGCTTTTGAGCTGGTTTAACCACCGCTTCACTCCATTTATTTTAATAATTTGCTCTCCTGAGTGTCTGTTTGAAAATGATAAAGATATGCATCAGCCTCCTGGCAAACTCCTCGCCAGGTTGACAAATTTCAAATTACAGTTTTGCAGAGGAGAACGGAGAATAAATGCAAATAAGTGAAAGGGCCAATGAGCTCACTTTAGACCTGAGCTGATCAGTCTATTTGTGCGTTTTGAATGATTTCCTAATCCATATTCATTACATCAGATTACACTGCACTGTATGCTCAAGTAAAAGCATATGGCAAGATAAATACTAGTAATATAACTGTAAATTGCATCAACTTAGCAACCGAGAAGTTTTCACAATGAGCAAATGCAGCTTTGGCATGAGAAAAACTGAGTGGTGGCATTTTTCTATCAGCTCGGGGTCACGTTGCTGAGCCACGGTGCATTATAAGAGGGAACAAATCTTCGGCTAAGCCACGGCGTTTCATCGGAATATGTTGAAACAGCGGGTCTCAACATTGCTCATAATGAAACGTGGCCTCATTTCATTGTGCTCTCAAAATGACTTTCCGTGCTGCTGCGAGGGGGAAAAAAAACCGGCTGGGAATTACAATTCGATGTAGTTAAGCTGCAGTAATGGCAGGGGCAGCCTGGCACCAAGCCAGAGACTGACCTCATCGGCTGGAGGCGGCTGTGGCAGAAACGCGACCCGCAGTGCTCCACTCGCTCGCACACATGGACATACACACACAAATCCAGAAATAAACAATTCTATGGCCATGCCAGGCATCATACATGGATGCAAAAGCACAGCATTGGCATACTGAGTGCACACACTGTTTTTCCAAACCATTCACATTTCCCACTTGGACTCATTTAATCTCTGAGCTCTAACAACAATCATTGTCTCTTATGTCACTTAGTGGGAGATAAGTACTTCTATTCATCTCGCGTTTTTTGGTGCGCTACATAGTCTGATGAACAACAACGGCTTCCCTTCTTCACTCTTGGTTATTTCAGGGTAGTGCGCAAGCTATATAAGTACCTTGTATAAATATTCAGCCCATTTGTACTTATCTCCATTCTGTACACTTTCAATTACAATACAAGTCCAGATTTATACTGTAATATTTTAGACTCTATACTATTATTATACTTATACTATATACTATATCTTGTCCCCTGGTGGTCTAGTGGTTAGGATGCGGCGCTCTCACCGCTGCGGCCCGGGTTCGATCCACGGTCAGGGAACCAACCCCAGCCACTCTTAGTGCCGGTCCCAAGCCCGGATAAATGGGGAGGGTTGCGTTAGGAAGGGCATCCAGCGTAAAAACATGTGCCAAATCAAACATGCGGATGATCAGCTGTGGCGCCCCCTAAAGGGAGAAGCCGAAAAAAATTTTATACTATATCTTATACTATACTATCTTATCTACTGCACCTTTAAATATGCTTTTTTATAGCACTACTATATTATAACATTTCTAGCGTTAGAGTGCACAATCTAATTTTCTATCGGCTACAAAAACGAATTTAACGAAGTAACAAAAATGTGCTGCTTAAATATTCGCTCTATGAGTCAGTAAAAAAAAAAAAAAACACATTTGGCTGCAATTACTGGTACAAGTCTTCTGGGATATGTCCATCAGCTTTACATCTGGATCCTGGTTTATTTATTAATTTTTTTTGTCCATTCTTTCTGGGAAAAATTGCTGAAGCTCTTGTTACAGAAAGTTTTCAATAAGATTCAGGTGTGACGGGAACGTTCTTCTAGAAGAAACGAGCGGGGGATCATTTATGCAAGGCGTAAACTTCGGATGCAAAATTTCAGATCAGACTGAATCTTGACAAACTTTGAAAGCTTGCTCGAGAATATTGAATTTTTGGAGAACTTGGTTCAATTTCAAACATCTTTCACTTGTTATAAAAATGAGCAAGAGTTTTGTATTATTAGGTCATCAGTTATGTGATTAGACACACAATAGGTGGAATATGCTTATTGTGAATTATTTTTTTCTCTTCAGATTGCAGACTCTGAAGTGTTTTAAGAGAAAAGTTCTTATATTAACATCTAATAAACCAACTAATTAACCACCACCTCAGTGTATGCGGATGAAACACAATATATGTGTGGTAAGGCATTCTGGGAAAAAAAGAGAGTAGATTTTATATATAGAGTGATCTCTGTTTCTGTAACAGTGGTCCAGATTAACATTCCTATGAAGTGACCTTCAACTTGATATTTAAAGGTCTGAACCCGGATTTCTTATAAAGCTGCTTTGACAACAACTGTTATATAAATGAATTGAAATAAACTCTAAAAAAAAACGCACCGAAGTCGTACTTGGCTCTCCGGGCTTTGGCCACATGCAGGACCGGCTTCTTCCATCATCGCTCTCCTGCTCCATTTAATAACACTCCATCGATCAATGAAACCCCGAGGCTTCTCATACAATTCACCCAGCAGTGATGATGGATAAATAAAAAAATAACATTGTGACAAATACGATTTCTCCTCAGCCTTCTGTTGCTCGAATCCAATCGGAGGCTGACTTCCATCAGCGAGAAATGACATCACACACTCGAATTCGTGTGCTCCGGCAGTGCACTGCTGCTCTAAAGACCATAAAGAGATCTTCACCTCTTCTCCATCCAGAGATAACAGGATTACCCTATTCTCTGTCTTGCCTGACCTTTCCGATTCTGCATCGCTCGACATCAAGCGGCAGTTCAGCAGCTTTTATGAAGAGGAAAGTAGCTTTAAATGTGCAAACAAATTCACTTTCACTCTAGGAAGGTCTAGAGTAATTATTATGCTGTATAGCTATATAAACACCTTGCATTATTCAGTTTTAGGCCAGGGTCAGAGAGCAACACTACCTACTCACCATCACACAAACAGACTGGTTAATATGTCATTAAAAAAATTAAATAAAATTGCTTGTTTTGTAACTACTGATGCAACGTTTGGAAATAATTTCTCAAACGTTCGGTGAGTTGGAATATCACATTCTGCTCTCTCGTATCCTACTTGGTTGATTGTGTAAGGCTGATTAATTTTTGAATCTTTTTTTTTTTTTTGCTTGAAGGCAATTCCTACATGACTTTCATAATCTCATTACAGAAAAAATAACTTTATTTTCCGTGTGGATAAATTTGATTCATTAAATCGTTCTCCCAAAGATCTGATTATGACGGTCAGATGTCGCAACAAGGTAAAAAGTCATTAGGTATGTCTTGGCTTTTTTGGTGTTTGGTTCAGATTCAAACCTGCTGAAGCTGTAAGCAAATTTGCAGATCTCATTACTAATCAGAAGTCTTACTCTGTGACATTCTTGCTATATATCTCTTAGCTTAGCTTAAATGACCAGGCTCTTACTGTCTACATTTTATTTTGCATTTATTATTATTTAAAATCTTTAAAACTCCACTTTCTTTACCCATTAGACCTAAAGCAGCTAAGGCTGGTACATTCATCCGGAAACATTTGAAAACGGCATTTCAGTCTAAAAACGTTCCGCGTTTATGTTTTTCGCAAAAAGTTGCTCATCCACACTCAAACGTCTGAAAAAGCGTACATGCCTGAGTAGGACGCTTCGACCCGCATCAATTCCACCTGGCAATTATTTACTTCCAGGCTCTTTGAAATGTCGCTGTGAAGACCCGGGTAGTAAATAAACAGGTGGAAATGACGCGGGTCAAGCGCCTTACGTTTTGTTCATGTGCAATTCAGGCATGTTTCTGCATTGATGATCTTTTGGGAAACGATTGAAAACGAAAGTGTGGACATGGAGCGTTTTTAGAGGAAAATCTATTCGGATTAGTGTGGATGTAGAATTTTCGAATGTATCCACCTTGGAGAGCGTTTCCAAAAAGCTACGTTTCTGTTGACCAAAAAAACTCTATCTCAGCATGGACGGAAGGCCAAAATGGAGAGAATTATATGTGTCTTCAAATGAAAACGTATTAGCGTGAATTTGTCTTCACTGCGCACACCTAAGGTTGAATTGCCCAATCTAATTTTTGAGCATTATTTATATACCATATATAATTAAAAAAAACCTCTTTTTTTCAGTAATCTTTCCTCATAGCTAAATGAAGATGGCAAATATAAAAGCAGAGCTCATTCGCATTAAGGAAGAGATCAGTGTGGTCAGAATTTTACCTCATATTCCTGTGAGAACTTCAGGTTGTCATTAGCTTTGAGTCTCTCCAAGTGGTCAGACAGGTCCATAATGGGAATCGGAGGATGACTCGCCATACCTACAGGTAGACAAAAGCAAGCAATGCAAGGTTAAAATGAGGAAAAGTAAAAAAAAAAAAAAACATTTTATTTACAATCAGAGATGAGATTTATTAGAAAAATAGGTATATGTCATAAAAGATGGAGAATGTAAGTATTGTTAGAGGAATCACTCAAAGTGTTTAGCATGCGCTCAGATGATGGAGACGAATGGAGAATGGAGAACTCCAACTGGGCATTCCTGAGGTGAAAGAAGAATGTTATTCGCACGCAAGCTGCGTCAGTAGTCAGCATGGCAAAAAGGAAATGAATAAATAATGTAAACAAGAACAGCAAAAAAATTAAAAAAAGAAAACAACACGGGCGCTTGGATGTTCAGCGTTTGAGCACATGACATGGAGCTCCAAGGTTTTCCTGCAATGCCATGAAAATAGAGCATTATGGGTTAGACGGTGGGAAGCCTCAACGGAAGTCTGAATTAATGGAACGGAGGAGGAAAAAAAAGGGAAGATGATGAGGATTAATGAAGGAGAAATACAATGGCATGTGTATAAACGAGACCAACTAACTTGACAGATGGAGATTACTGGGGTAACCGGAGGCACCGGAACCTGCGGAGGAAAGGGGGGCGCGGCGTAAATCAAATATTGCTGAAGGTTAAAGCAAATGTGGTGATCACACATCCTAAAAATTAACACGAAGCTGCACAAACAAGAAATTTACCTACTCCTCTGAGCAGTCTATTTGTTAGTAAAAACACAAAGTGTTTCATGCTAGTAGCTGACAAACACTAGCGTGCAGGGTGGGGAAAAATGAGCAACTAAACATACAACACTACAACACAAACCAAAAAAGAAAAGAGCCGAAATAGAAGCGGAGATAAACAAGTTTACGAGCGATCGGATGAGTATAGAACAGACAAAAAAACACGACAAATTGGCGAAGCCTTTTTTTCAGTTTTATAGTAAAATAGAGAGGACAACCTTAAACACTTGAGGCACTTGAAGCTAACGACTGACTGCAGATCATTTCAGACTTGTGGGAGGTTTGTAGGTTGAAATCGAGTATGAGTGAATTGGTTAGAGTTGTAAGGGTGAAAGGGGGTATATGCCTAGATGGATGATAGGAAAAGTGTGTGTAGGACGAGGGTGGAAGCGAGGCTTTAATAACTAGTTTGCATAACAGCAGATGGCGTGCAAGTTAGAGATATGGAATCACTAAAAGAGAGAGAGAGAGAGAGAGAGAGAGAGAGAGAGAAGGATGAGTGTGAGGATGCAGCGGGAATGGTTCTTTCATCCGAGTGGATGACAGAAGTGGGCATTAGCTAATGGAAAAAGCATCCAAGAGCCCCCATTCAGTGCCACTCAAGATCCATTTCCAGGCACGACGACAATGAAACTGGCACTTGCCGAGCGCGACTGTGCTGACATCGAGCACCCTTAAGATGAAAATGGGAGATGGACTGGGTGAACACACTGTGCACATGAAGAATTTCAAGAGGGGAGGAGGAGGAGGAGGAGGAGGAGGATGTGTCAGACTAATACAGAGGCCCTCAAAAGAGTGTGTTTTCTCAGAAACTTGTTTCGTAAGTCGGAATAAAACAAGACTCTGAGTGATATATATAAGGCCCGATAATGGCCCGAAACGCCAAGCGCCTTTTACTGAAAGTTTCTTTTTTAGTACCAGCATGCTAAGAACAGTTTTTTTTTTTCGGAAAATCACATATTCGTTCTGCACTTCCTGCATTGATATAAGAACATGTCTGTCATCGTGCCCTACGTTTCTGAAGCGTCACTTCCTCACATATATCTTTCTGGCTGGATGGTTTGGTCTGAGCGGCTCTCACCTTATCAGCCAGGGTTAAAGGGGAACACTTCTGTTCACAGCTCATCGATTTTCACATTCCTTCCACCTCTCTATCTCTTTCCTCACAAATATACTCTCTCGGATTGGTTCATATTTCACAGAAGGTCAGATCGGACTTGAAAAGGGGATAATTAGAAATCTCATGATTAAATCAAAACCAGGAAAGATGAGATGCATTTGATAACAGGATACGATATCTTCCGAACATAATTCCATTATTCGTAATTAATGTAAGGCTAAATATCTACGTCTCACATCATTATCGTTAAAATGGCAACAAGATTTGGAACTCAATGAAACTTTCGGTCCAAGGAGGAGTTGCTGGTTTGAAAATAGTTCGCGTCATCAGTTGGTTCAAGGCCACGTAGGCTCAGTGGGATATGGTTTCAATAATTAATCATCAATTCTTGTAAAGTTACAGCCTCTGGATTCACTTTTGCCCTTCGTTAAGTGACTCCATTCATCCGTACCATAATTTATGGCACGTCAGCTGCCTCTACAGCCAAATACAGTACCTCAATAACTGTTGTGGAAGCTCTCAGGCCTGTTTTTTCAACATACACACGAGCTGGGATACAAGTGCAATCCGAAAAATATTTTCTATATAACATTTACCATTAAAAACAGCCCACGCATCAACAGAATTGATGTGCAAGCACTGTATTATTTATGTATACCAAATCAATTTTCTGTAATACATGATGACAAGATGATGGGTTAAATCAGAAGCAGCAAAGCAGGAAATGGTTTGCAGAGCATGAGGACAACAGAGCTGGGGCTGAAATGTTGTTAGCATGGACCCCAGGCGATGTCACTACCAAACATTTACATTCAGTTAAGCAATTCAACTTGACTTCGACTTTAAATTCATTCTAAGGGAAACAGAGTTCTGTAGTTAAGGTTCTATGGTTGTGAGCAGAAGGCTGTGAGGTCAAGTCTCGGAAGTGCCACTATAAAGCCTTTAAGTAAGACCAACAACCTTAACTACTCAGCACTTTAGATAAAAGCTTCTGAAAATTAATCAGCACAAAACTAAAACGCTGTTTTGAGGCAAAACGCCAGCAGTTCCATCAGCCTGCGTCCTAAACTTGCTTTCCTGCGTCTGCATTCCAACTGGATAGCATTTAAATTATAAATGTGTGGACAGGGAAATCATAATGAAATTGGATCTGATTTCTACTCCCAAAGCAGATGATCTGACATATTGCCTAATTTTAAATGGCTGGATATGCTCTTCAAAATGTTCCTCAGGGAATTTTTCGGTTGTTAACAGTTTAAGCTTTACAAACGTGAAAGCCTCGAAACCTGTTCTAGCATAACCACGGGAGAAAACTTGGAGAATACTTAAGTCTATAAGAGAGTCTATACATTTTGTTAAGGAGCACGCACTCAAAATGAGGTTAGAACCTGAAGAACAAGGCCCTATGATTGGTGGATTCGAACTGATCCGATTACTGTGATTAGATCACCGACAAAGAACAAAACAAGCCAAATAGGTTTCTTAAGTTAAATGAAGGTAATGGCTGGTGTTGATAAAGGTGAGGTTGTGTTACTGTGCTTACCAGGAGTTTGAAAGTTGAGACGCCGTAGCTCCACTGGATCAGTGGGATGATGGGACGGCATTTCCTTACTGTTGGGTAAGCTGCCTTTCCTAGCATCTGACTCAGCTCGTTTCCTACAACAAACATCCAAAACAGCAGAGGTGTCTTTTGAATTTTTAACCAGTCTCAAGAATAGAATACGGCATGGTTTCAGGAGTTACTAACTCCCACTAATGGTCATATAAAGAGCAGAGCTTTCGCAGAGTTTTCAGTCTACATGAGCACATAGATGCCTATGATTGGTGTCCCTGTGATTGACAATGGAAAGAATGTATATCTTTCCCACATCCCGTTTTATACTCTTAATTAGTGGTGCTTGAAATGCATTAATCTCTTTTTTTATCTCATTTTTTCTGTTTCTTAAACAATAATATAATATAAATAATATAAAATGGCTAAAATGGTGAAGTTCACATATATATATATATATATATATATATATATATATATATATATATATATATATATATATATATATATATATATATTTAGTCTCAGGGACATTGGATAAGCCAATCAATCCCTTCTGTCATTTCCTCACTTGGCCCTTCTCTGTTGATGCCTCAAGGCTATGGATCTCAAACTGCCATTCAACATTAAGACCTTCCACACTCTGGACATTTTGGTCAATGAAATGTGCTTTGACTTCTCAGCTCCTCCTGTCCATCAATGAAAATATATGGAAAATCAGACAAGTCTACCATTCTCTACCTGGCAATGTGTATGGGACTGCTATGAGTACAACCTTTACATTGTATATTTGGGAAAAAAATGCCAATGTGTAATATGTTGCGTCTTTCAATCGGTGAACAAGTGCAACATGGCTAGAAACATCCTTCCACTGGCAGCGAGCTTATTTTCACTGTTCACAAATGGTACAGCAGGAGCTCTCCAAGCAAAACTGAAATGGGGTTTGAGTGGAAAAGGTCAGATTAAAGCAGCGAAGTTCCCTACCTGAGCTAAGCACAATACTGCTTAAAAAGACATGTTGACTTTGTGATGTACTGCAAATTTGAGTCACACCAATTGGAGGAGGTACTTCACAGGTCTCCGTGCATTTTGTAAGTTGTACAATGGCGGGGAACACAAAATACCAAGTTATATTTACATTTAAATGCTGAACCTGTCACCCCGTCGCTGTGATTCTATCTTAACATTGGGCATTTACGGATTTCTACATGATCTATGCAGAAAGATGATCAAAAAAGGAGAAAAATAAACCAGACAGTTTGCATTGTACGCATTTACAAACAAGAACTCCTATTTAATTGTCGTTTTTACTCGAAAGGCAACTATTTAGGAAACGCTTTGCAATATTTTGATGACTTCAAGTGGTGTGTTAGAGCACAGATAAAACAACCATTAATAATTCATGGGATTTCTAGCAATGGAATCAAGACCCACTGGAGCCTGGATTTATATTCCAAGGATTATTCAGTAACACTTCACTACAAGGCAGTGTTCGTAAAGATACATACTGTAACACCTACATTATAAGCTTGTAAACTACTTATAATAACCTATGGCAACATATATGGACTGTTATAAAGGCTGCTTTGTTTTAATTATGATTTTATTTTCTTCACTTCGTGAAGAGATGAACCACTTTCTAGCATGTACGCAAATTAGTTGTAAAGCATTGTGATGCAACCATATGCAAAACAATAAAACAATTGTTTGTTTCAAAACGGGGTAATGCATATGTCTACATGACAGAGGATGCTGAAATGATCCCTTGTTAAAGTAGGTTTATATGGAAGTTCATATAGGTATTGTGCTGATACACTGATGATCATTTCTACAGTTTATATACAGTACAACTCTGTTGTTCCTCTCTGTCTTACCTGTCAGGTTTGCTGCTCCAGAGGAAGCACAGTAAAAAGAGAAAATTGGGGTTAGTTTAGAAGATGAACGTGAATTTCTTTAGCTCAGCCTCCTGTTTATGCTACAAAGGCATGGTCTTTCTTTATAGCTTGGGCTAAAGCTGACATTTTCCAACACTTCCTTTCAGAGCTTCTTTCTCTTTTCCTTTTCGGTGCAAAAAAAAACAGAAATCATTCGTTCCGTTTCTCAGCCTCGTTCTCCTTTACAGATGCGAGGCTCAATTATGCTATCTAATGTTGCAGTCTGTATTTCTGAACACTGCAATTTGTGAGCAGGTGGATCTACCGGAGCTGCTTTGTATTCATGACGACCCGCGTCTTGCGAACGCACGGACGCCTTTTTCTTTGCAACTCTTTCATGAATGGAGAAATGAGAAACGGGGAGTATCAAGGAAAAAAATCTATTGTTTACAATTATTGAGGTGAAACAGGCTCTTTTTTTTTCCCCGCGGTGTTGTTTTGTAGCTTTCTAAGATTAGCATCAGTATGCACGCTGCCTGACTCGTAGCAGAAGAAAATGATTAACTTTGCTCTTTTGTACCGAGCAGTAGATAATCCCATGAAGAATAACGGCGACAGTAGGAGCCGTTTGTACATTAGGCGAGATGTAAGGTTCTGACATTGACTCTACTGTTGGTGTTTAAATCTGCCCCATGTACACACACACGCACACAAAGTGCACTGTATATTCAGGACCCTGATGTCACAGGTGGCCTCTTTGATGGCTGCCTAAATTTACACTCAGGACTCAAGGCCAAGCCAGTGAAAGTCCTGAAAAGCAATGAATCATGCAGCTTAGCACAAGGCCTAGTGGAGAATCCATTTCCCCTGTATAATATACTAAAGTAGGTTTATTTTCTGTTAAAAAAGGGTTAAGAACTGTTACATGAAAAAACAGGGCAGAGAATTGATATTTATTTTGATTCCTCTTATACCACAGCAGTTTTTCTGCTGCGTTCTACTTGTTAAAGACTGACACACTGTATACATATTTCCATTTATATTTAAACTTAAACTTGTGGAACAACCATCAAAACATTTTCACTTATGCTACAGAGGTTCACTCGGCTTTAATTTTCTCTCGATTTTAAGCTTAAAAAGTGTCCTGTTACCAAAAACAAAGCCAAAGTGCACAATTCTCTTAAAGGATATAAAGCAGTGACACTGGAGACTCCTTCCAAAGTTGGTAAATAAACCTGACCTTACAGAAAAGTGTTACTTGATACCATAGAAACCATTAAATCACCACCATTATAACTGTGTAATGAATAATGCTGGTATTCATGTAAGTGTATATTTGTGATTGAAGTACACGCCCTTGAGTCTCTGATGCATGCTCACCTCTTATACAGCAGAATAGCGATGACTATGCAGATGATGAAGACTACAGCCAGGACAGGCCCCACAACCCAGATTAATCCTTCTTCTTCATCAATGATAGGCTGGGGGTCAATGTCGGCCGAAACCACCGGGTCAGAGTACGGACTGGTGGCGTACATGGTCTACAGGACAACAGAGGCAAAGTTTATGACTTATAACCATTCAGGGCCCAAGTCCAAATGTTTTGGTTAAAAAAAAAAAAAAAAAAAGCCAAAATATTAATAAATTCATTATGCTCCTTCTTAGACTTTATTTTACTTTTCTATTAGCATCTTATAGTGTCATCATGTTCCTATAGATCATTTTGTTTCTAAATAAACTCAGATAATTAATTAAACCTAATCAAATGTAGAAGTTAATTTCACTGTCTTTGCTCAAGAGCTAAACAGACAATTCAAACACTTCATATCTCATTAAATATTTGCATAAAACTTGTGGGTGAGTGGAACAACTTAACATGGTTCTAGATTTTGAACAACTCTTTTTTTTTTTTAAAGAAAAAAAAATTGCTCCGAAAATTGTATTTTTCTCACACTGTCTCTTTACTTTTATCATTCCTTTACTAAGTGCAGCACCAGCAGAGGCATTACAACGCTGAATTAAAAATACTGTTCATCAAATACAAATTCTGTTGGTTTGAGAGACTTCTCTCTCTCTCTCTCTCTCTCTCTCTCTCATTCTTTAACACATACTGCAACGGAGTAGATAAGGCGTCCCGTGTATCTGGTGCTATTAAAGAGAAGGCAGTTATCTAGGCATTCCTTAGACTGACAGTCCTCTGGGGCCTGCACTACTTGGCAGCCAAGTTTAATTCACACACACACACACACACACACACACACACACACACACACACACACACACACACACATACGTTCCACTTACTATCCTTGTGAGGACCTTCTGCTGACATAATTATTAATGCAGTTAATTAATGCCAAATGCTGCATTTACCTTAATATGAATTTCTCAATGGGAGGAATAAAGTGAACTGCCTACTTAAATCTAACTTTAACTCAACCTAACAAAAGGTTTACGATATAAATGCACCCTCGCCAGGCACACACACACACACACACACACACACACACACACACACACATACACGCCCACACATAACCTCTTCAGTGTCTCTGAGTAAACCTCGCCAAACCAATTTCTTCAACTCAGCTGAGCCTGAAGCTCAAAATTCCCCCGGAAACAGTGAGCAAACACATGGCAAAGGAGTTTATCAGTCAGTTTGTACTGCCAGTTTGAAAAAAAAAGGACTGGGAGAAAAAAGCATGAAGATGGGGGCGGATATCGAAGAAAAAAAAAAAAAAACTTACATTTTCGGAAATCTCCAGGACGGCGAGAACAAAGAAGACGTATTCATGTCCGTTGAGCAGCTGCTTGTTCTCGAAGTCTCCATACATCTTGTTGTCTCCGAGGGTGAACTCAGTAGGCAGCTCTTTGAAGAACGCGGCGATGTAGGGTTTAGGCTCGGCCTGTCTTCGGAAACGCACACCTCCACTTGTCCGATTTATCTCTCTCAGAAGCTAATGATAGAAGACAGAAGGCGGTAACAGAGCTGATCAAACCAACAAAAACGTGTTCATAAATCATCTGAATTTACATTTCTTTATTTATGCAAGTAGACACATGAGAGGCTCATGGTCCAATAATATTGCCTTTTTTTCTAATACAGGAACCCTTCGGGAACCCAGGAACTTTAAAAAATAACTTTTTTGCCCCCTCGAGTAAAGCTGTTTCTACCAGTGTACAAAAAATTCACTTCAACTTATTTTTATTTGTATAATAACAAATTTAACACTGTTTCAAAGCAGCGTTATACAGATAAAGCGGCTATTAAAGCATGTATATTTGTAAGTTTGTCTCTAATGAGTGAGCCAGTGGCAACTGTGGCAAGGAACAACTGCCTGAGATGGCTTTAGGGGAACCAGGCTCAAAAAGAGATCTCATCCTCATCTGTGTGGCACCGAATGTAAGTGCTTCCCTGCGACCTGGAACTATAGGGGCGGAGCTTATCATGCTGAATAACACTTACTGTTTAATGACCACCACTTCTTTCATCCACTTCACGGGATTCATATATATATATATTGAATATATATATATATATATATATATATATATATATATATATATATATATATATATACAGTGGAACCCACTTATCTCGACCTCGGTTAACTCGACAACCAAATTCTCGCTTTTTATAAGCATTTTTTATCGGTTATGTCGACTTTTTTATGTCGCCGAACCCTAATATCTCGAGCACAAGGGGGGAAAAATTTGCCATTTAACGTCGGTTATCTCGGTGCAGCCGCAAAAGAACTCGCGAAAGTGGCGTAAAAATCAAGCCTTACAGATGCTACAGGTGTTTATTGTATACTGGTGAATCTCTGCTGTTAGTTAGTGCACATATGCCTTTTGTTGTTAAATGTTATGCGATGAACGGGAGGCGAAAGTAGAAGCGCGGCGCTGAACAGTACACAGGAGAACGTGGGATGAGCAGCAAAAGCATAGAATGAACACCGGCAGGATCGGGGGGAATCCGCGGTGCGCTTTGGGAAGAAAAGAGCAGCCGTTGAGAGAGTGCCTGTGGGAAGGCACGTACCGGGATACGCATGAGCGATAACAACGACCGCCGTGAACCAACATATACCAACAATAACGGACAGTGAGAGTGTGGAAGTTTAAATAGGAGCTGGTGATGATGCTAAACGAGCACCATATGTGCGTGATTGAAGCCGGGAGCTTCAGAGAAAGCGGCCGAGAAAGCACCTGACACGCTGAAGGGGGCCGAAGGGGGCGTGGCAGGTGGATTCCTGACAGATAAACATGTACTGTATGTATTTTTATAGCATGCCTTCATCAAACAAATTGCGGAAACGCTGTTGTGTGAAAAACCCCTCCAAAAACACGTGCATGCACATTCTTATTTATTAACGCACATCATGTACATAAAGAAATTTCAAGCACGTTAATATACTGCCGCCATATTGATTTTCGTTTATCTTGATCATCGGTTATCTCGATGCTTTTTGGCCTAGGACATCGACATAACCGGGTTCCACTGTATATATATAAGCTAAAACAGTCTGTCTTTAATTCCTTACAAACCTCCTTAACAGGTACAAAAAACTAAACAATACTTTTGGTTCACACCTTCTTTAAAGTGTATGGAGTTGCTACAAAATAAACCTGTTTGGAAGACGCTAGTTCGTGTTTGGATGCATCTGCTATCAGTCAATTTTATAGACACTGTACTGTGGCCTACATAAGATGTTCTTCATGACAGGAATACTTTACCAAACTAAACATTACAGACCAAATCTAATAAATCTTCCTTTCTTTCTTCCTTTCCTTCCCTTCCTACCATTTAAATTCCTTCCCTCCTTTCCTCGCTTACTTCCTTCATTTGAATTTTCTTCTTTCCTTTCTTCCTTTCCTCCCTTCCTACCATATTAATTCCTTCCTTCCTCCCTTCCTTCCTTCCTTCCTTCCTTCCTTCCTTCCTTCCTTTTCTTCCTTCATACAACCTCCATCCTTAATATTTTTCTTCTTTTCTTTCTTTATTTCTTCCATCAGGGATTTCCACAGTTTTCTTAATTCCTTTGTTCCCTCCCTCCTTCCTTCGCTTTTGTTCCTTTTTTCTTATTCTATGGTCATGCTTTATATTTAACCTGACTGGAAAGTGACCTTTTACACTTGAACACACATTTTGGAAAAGCTTTGCCTGAGATAAAAAGAGGTTATGTGAGACAACAACAAAAAAAATAAAAATGCTTTGTGTATATACATATATGTGTGTGTGTGTGTGTGTGTGTGTGTGTGTGTGTGTGTGTGTGTGTGTGTGTGTGTGTGTGTGTGTGTGTGTGTGTATGTGTGTGTGTGTGAATACAGGCTTTTTCTCTAAGGCACATGGACAGTGTGATAATGTCTTCAATCTTCACTGCCTGACCCGTCACAACGCGCTCAATCCCGCTGCCCTTGGGCCAACCTTCAAAATATTTGTGAGCACAAATATTGACAGAGAAATAAATTGTGCATGTGTGTGAACATGCCCTTAAAAGGTGAGTCACTTCTTGTTTTTTTTTTTTAGATTTAACCTGTTAACCAGTATGTACAATCACAGCTAGAACCTAGTCATATAAAGAACATATTTACACCTATATTGAGAATATATAGACCTTCCACTGAGTATATATTACATAGTTTCCTATTCAATATATATGGATCAGAACACAGGATACACCATACTAGTGCAGGACTTACAGCATCCACTATCAGTCCACCTCCACTACATGCTGTAGGTATTCTACTGATACTAATATAATAATAGGAACAACAATAATAATAATAATAATAATAATAATAATAATAATAATATAATTATTAATTATGAATATAATAATAATAATAATAATCTTTATTTTATATAGTGCCTTTAAAAGTATAGGAAAAATAAATAAAATAAATAATAATTATGATTATAATTATTATCTTGCAAATATTATATTTATTATTATTATTATAAAATAACTGAATTAAAGATCACATTAGGAAATACATTGCAAAAAAAAAAAAAAACACATAAAAGCTATCCTAAAAAAGGTTCTTAGAGTTTTAAGAGCAGATTTGAAAGCACTAAAAGTTTTGGCCCGTCTAATCTTAATATGGAGAGCATTCTAGAGTTTTGGTGCATGGGAGGAAAAAGCCTGATCACCTATAGAACGTAAACAGGTACATGTATCAACTAAAAGACCAGAATCAAAAGAGCGAAAATCACACCTCAAATAATGAGGGGTCATACCGTGTAGGAGCAACATAAGAATTTTTCAATCAATCCAGAATCTTAAAGGGAGCCAATGCAAAGACTCCAAAGTCAACCTGTAACTTCTTTAATCTAGATTTTGAAACCCCAACAAGCAAAGCACTACTGTAGTCGATGCGTGAAAAAATAAAAGTACCGCTACATTTTTTAGCAACTTTATTAGTTTGATGGTGTGAACCAATAAGCATTACTTCTGTCTTATCACTATTTGGACAGCGGGAATTCTGAGACTTCCATATTTTCATCTAGAAATGCAGTGTTCAAGACAGCTGCATTATCGCCAGATTGCTATGTTGGATCGTATTTGATAACTGATTACTCAACCAATGGATTCTGGATAAATAAAAACAAATAAAAACAGTACTGAATCATGAGAATGTGCTGAACAAAATAAAAAGTTAATGATTAAATATAATTATATAATTAATACATTATAAATAACGAATACAATATAGCGCTCTCCGTGCAACACACAGCCTCATGTGTAAAAAAATATATTAAAAAAGCAGCACATGGCATCAGTGATTCAACTCTCTCGTAATGACAGTGGACCAGAAGCCGGAAAAAATATCAGTATGGATTTAATTGGCAAAACCGATAAATCAGTCGACCTCTAGTGTATATTCAATTGAGTCGAAAACATCCAGCGGGTACAGATCAGACAAATTCTGAAAAATATTTGGACTTATGGATATAACCTCTATGTTCTGTTAAAATGCTCAGCAAAAAATACACATGCACATACAAATAAAACCTTATTCTGCATACGTTCCATCATGCTTTGATGCATCTCCGGTATTTTAACGCACAGACAGATGTTTATTCATGCCCAAAATAATATGTCACAGTGGGTGCAGCGTGTCAATAAAATTCCCTCCCGCACTGGCTCTCTTTTATTCTCGCTTTCTCTCCCTCTCTTAATCATGAGCGTCTGCACTTCAAAAGAAGAGGTAACACATTATGGTGTTAGTGCTCACGCTGTGCCCATTAGCCTATCAGGATCCATTTGCATATGAATGTGGCCCTGCTCACTGCTCTCCACAACGTGGGCAGCAGAGGCGGAAAGATGGAATGACTGGGCTAAGAGCGCCGATCTCTCTCTTTGTCTTTGCCGCTTTTCTGCAGCTTGAGTGCAGCTACTTTTTTCCCGTGCTGTCATCGATGTCTAAGATCTCGGCGCACTCTGATGTTTCGCCGTTGCGCTAACTTGTTTTGATGAAAACCGAAAGCGGGGGGGAAGAACCAATATTGCTAGGGTGACCTTGGACATACAACGCGCTTTGAACTTTTGATGAAAAAGAAAGAAAGAAAAAAAAAAGAGCATAAATGAGCAAACAGTACGTGAAATTATTCCTTACCTCTTCCAGGTTCATTTCATCTGGGTTGTCTGAGGGTTTGAGAAACTTTCCAGGGCGCTGTTTCTTTAAAGGGACCACCACAATGTAGTATCCCCTTCAAAAAAGAAAGCACATATTATATATAGGATAAGCGTTTGCATCGAAGTTGGTACTTTTATCTCAGTTTAAAGCCTTTGCAGGTGTCTGTTCGTTCATTTTAAGCAAACAAACCAGTTAAGCCATGAAGAAATCAAGGGCTTGCTTTAGCGAAACACCATTGATCGAGATTAACTCATCAATATGAATAAGCCTTTTCCCATTCGTCTTTAAACCAACGCTGGATTAAATGCATTCAATAAAAGACAGAAAGTGCAAATGAAAAAAAAAAATCAAGTTGTTAGCAAATAAAAACAGTTTAATTCCGTTAGCTGTTACCATGTCGATAAAACCTGCCTAGCACTTCGAAGAATGAAAAAAAGGGCTTCTCTGGTTTGGGATCTAGCAGCTGTCTAGCGGAGATGAGTGGGGTTTCCCCTAGAAAAGGACAGGGAGGAAAATAAACGCTATGCCAAGAGCAGAAAGGGTGGGCTGGCTGCAACAAGGCTAGTACTAGCCAGAAAGCCAGAATGGTGCCATGATTAAAGCTAATAGCTGAATAATTAGCTTAGGCCCTGTCAGAGAAATGAAAAACAACGGTGGGATCAAAAAGGAAAAGAAAAGAAAATGTAACATAAAGACAGCATAGGAAGCAGAATTGACTCACTTGACTTTCTCAGTGGTGTGAACGGAAGGCAGTTCCACAGTGATCATGCCGTCGGAGTTGGTCTTGCCTATTAAGTAGGGTTTGGTGCGCAGGATGTCCGGGGCGGTCATGGTGGAGACGCGATGCTGCAGACCGCCAGCACTGTTCCCTCGATTGGTCAGGAGGAAAGAGTATTGAGTCTCTGGTTGAAGATTTGTGATCAACTTCTGGGTCAGTTTCCCATCCACTTCTACACTCTGGCCATTATCATAGAGAATCTATAGAGAGAAAAACACACACATCTCTCAGAGATCCTAGCCAAGCTTTTGAATAAAAAAAAACTGAACAAAGCTGTTTAGACAATCAAGGGTTCTAATTGGTAAATACAAAATATGCTCAAAAATATGCGGGCGACTGACTTGTGCCGTTCTTCTCCAAACTGTTGTCACAAACTTGAAAGCACACAGAATGTGCTGATATTAAGAGTGTAACGGTACACGTATTTGTACAGAACTGTTTCGAGTACAGGGCTTTCGGTTGGGTGCACATGTGTAGAGAAATGCAATCCTTTTTACGTGCGGACAACAAACATAGTTACAAACTGAGGTCCCTCACAAACATAATAAGTGGCGGACCGTGAGATTGTTCAGTCTCTGCCTCACACATTGAGCTAAAAAAATAAAAAGAAATAAAAAAGAGAAAGGAAAGGAAAAAGCTTCATGTGCAGTGTCACTATGGCTACTCAATCTATACCGTAAATACGATTTGCAATATGCATGGGTGAAAACTGGGATTTTGTTCTGCACAAGTGCAAAATCGCTGCCACTTCCTGTCATCGCCAACGTATTTTACGACGAGAATTTCTCTTAAAAGGAGAAAATCCTGACAATTTAACATGTTGACGGAGTGAATGAATGAAGGATGGAAGGAATGAAGATACTTGTTAAAGTATGCTGAAATAAATAAAACAGTTAAGTAGAACATAGCTTTAGAAAATCAATATTTAATGTATCACACCCACACACACACACACACACATATATATATATATATATATATATATATATATATATATATATATAGGATGAGTGGTAGTTAAGTGTTTAAGGTGCCCGGTTACTGATTGGAAGGTCGGGGTTCAAGCACACGATATTGCCAAATTGCCCTTCTTGGGCCCTTAAGTAAGACCCTTAATCCTCTATGCACCAGGGGCGCTGTATCATAGCTGTAACCTGCACTATGACCTAAACGTCCGAGCAAGCTGGGATATGCGAAGAAAGAATTTCACTGTTCATATATAAAGGCGATTCTATAAAAGATATGTTTTACCCGAATGGGGTCTGACTAATAAAATTTGTTCATATATTTAATTTTATTTAACCAAATGAATTTGTCAATATAATCGATTTATGCAATTTAATCAAGATAATAAAAAAAGTGTATTGCATTAATTAGATTTATTCTATTTCATACATGTATTTTTCTATTTTAACCAAGCAGGCATTTCATTGAAATTAGTTTTAAACAATGTAAACTGTTGAGTTCACAAATGTTAATAATAAACTGCGTTAATAAAATAACAACAAGCATTTTGATGTTTGGCATTTCTTCCCATTAACTGTACTGAAATCGACCTGAGCCGTGACTTAAAAACCGAGCGACGTACCAAACTTGGATTTTGTGTACCGTTACACCCCTGGCTTATATGCTGTAGCATACGGTACAGATTTCCATTCACTTTAAATAAGAGGCCCAAATTTATTCTGGCACAACGATGCCCCTGTGGACCCTATTTGGTCCATGAAGACATGGTTTGTCCAGGTTGGAATGGGAGAACTTGAAAGTTCCTTCACATAACCCTGACCTCAACTCCACTGAACACCTTTGGGATGAACTGAAATGCTGACTGCCCCAGGCCTCCTAACCCTAAACATCAGCGCATGACCTTCCTAATGCTGAACGAGCACAAATAACCACAGCCGCACTGCATAATCTAGTGGAAAACTACCCAGAAGAGTGGAGGTTATTATTATACTAAACTAAATCTGGAAGTGAATATTTAAAAACACAGAAGTATTATGATCAGGTATATACAATCTTTTGGCAATATAACTCCCATGATAACAAGTGTAGGCGTCTTTTCGGTGCACTAGTTTGTATTTAAAGCAGCAGTGTCTTGAATTCTCTTACTGTAAACGGCTGGGCGGGATTGTAGTTGTCCGGAATCTCCCAGGTAAGCAGCACGGAGGTCTTCATGGCGGCTTTCACATGAAAATTTTTTGCAAACACTGCTAAAAGAAAGGTGGAGTAGATGATTTAGACAAACATGGCCAGCACAAACTGTTCTGTTCTGCCTGTTCCATTCAGGGGAGTGGCCACATACTACAACCTTACCTTTTTTTAACACTTCTTCCTTCTACACAGGACTAGGCCCATTACTTTCACCTTACCTTTCATTTACTCAGCAGCAACCACAGGCTCACAGATTTATACGTTTCAGGACTTTTATTTATTTATTTATTTATTATTTTATACAAGGAGAAAGATCACACTGTCGCCCCAGAAACTATCTGCTCTCCCGCTCAGAAATCCACTGCATTGCTCGAGGATTAGAGAGAGAAGATTTGAGAAGAAGCTGGTTGGCCAGAGGTTGATTCAGGGTGTGTTGAAAGGGTTGGTTTGGTTCTCCTACCTTGATCTAGCGGTTGTGTTCTGAACTGGATGCTAGGGCTATAAGGCCCAGGGCCCTTGCTGGTGAAGGCACACATTTTGATATCATAGGTAGTGTCGGCTCTAAGACCATCCAGGATTACGGTGGACTCAGGGGCAGTGATGAAAAGCTCAGATGGACTCCTGGGACTGTTGATGTCTTTGTATTGAAGGGCGTATTTGATAATAACGCCATTGCGCTCGGCCAGTAGCACGGGCTGCCAGCTGACCTGAATGGTAGTCGTGGTGGCGCTTTCGGCCACGATGCCTTGTGGAAAACCAGAGGGGTTGTCCTCAGTGGTTGTGATCTCTTTAATAGTCTCCTCACCAAAGCCCACCTTGTTGCGAGCTGAGAGGCGGAAAATATAGGACGCTCCCTTGTGAATTTCTTTGGTAGTGTAGTGGTTCTCCCGCTCTGGGAACTCAATAACCGTCAGGGGCTCAATGTCTTTGCGTCCGAATCGGAGCCGGTAGCCCTGGAGTGGGCCATGTGTATTTGGGGGAGGGTGCCATTGAAGCAAAGCTGTGCCCATGTTAGTGGGACTGACCATCAGGCGAGGCTTCTCTGGGACTGGCAGAAAATAAAACAAAGTGAATGAACGATGAATCAAATACACACCGTATCAAAGTTACACATTGTATCAAGGTACTGTTGGCGTGTTTCAATCAGAGGGTAGCTTCCTAGGCAGGCAGCGTGTAGACGGCCGCATGTGCACTGACTTTGATAAGGACTTTCAGAACTGCCTATTGGGATTAGGAGGCATCATCCTCAAAGTCACCTTTTGTTTACTGTACCAGAGTCCTATATATGTTTGTTTTTTCCATGCAGCACCAGAGGCTTGCGAGACAGTGAGAGTCATTCTTACTAGTTAATGCAACGTAGCTACCTTGAAGGTGTAATGTTCTTAAAGTGATATCGGGCAAAATTCTTTTTTAGTGTCTGTTTCTTCAGAATTAAACACAATTTCATATGTTCATGGAGATAAATAGTACTACTACAGGGAAAAAAAAGACATATACAGTACTGTGATATATTCTATTCATATTTCCCAGGTCTTCTTTATCAAATATCAGATTTCCAACATTTTTACCGTTACTTTATTAACCACAGTGAACATTCCAAAGTCAGTTTGGGAAGTGCAGCCATTATTAAAGGGCCAATAATTGCTTCGTAACAGAAAGGAAAATGGTTTATTCTGGTTATTTGTATGCTGAAGTTGTATGATGTGCTAGCCTGTTAGCTTTTCCCAGAAACCATTTAACAACCAACTCATTTAATTGCCTACCTGCTCCCATGGTTGTGACCACTTTGGGCTTACTGCGAGCTCCATCACCTTTGGTCGTGTAGGCAGCCACTGTAACTGAATACGTGGTCTCTGCCTGCAAGTCTGTCAGGACCATTTCCTGAAGACCAAAAAAGGAAGCAAGCAATCTTAAATTCTTTATGAAGTAATGTGGACCAGAATAGCAAAATATGCATTTTTTTTAAAATAAAACATAGGAATATAATGTCATTACTGGATTTTCATAGAAAGTATATTTCCAGTTAATACTGCCCAATGCATGTAGAATAGACTACAGTATCTGATTACCATACTATATTAGTTTAATCATCGGTGCTTTTCCACACCTTTCAGCTGGCTTTAATCGGAATGATAGTGTATGTATGGTAGGTATAGTGTAACAAATTAATAAGATTCACTTTTAGGATTCACTTTTTTTTATATGTACTCACATATTCAGTTGAATCATCATACTCCCACTGGATCACATGTATTAGAAAAGAGAGACAGAAAAAGAGATGATGTTTGTTAAGAGACACATGATATGTTACATGCAGGCAAATACACTGGGGGAAAAGAAAAAAGATTTCCTTTTGAAGAGGAAAGAAAAAACATCTAAATAACCGCTTGTAATATGTTGTTAAATAAATGGTAAAAGACGTGCAATGACAGATTCAGTGTTTCATTCAGATAAAACCTGCAGCAGATGGATGAGTATAAGCAGATTTCATTACTTTTTTTGTTCTAAATTAAACCCATGCAGTCATGTAGATATCATGTAAAAAATTATAATGGGGAAATTTATTGGTTTTGTCAGCTCTGTTATCAAACATATACATCTAACAGCGAGAAAGAGATTCCAATTTTTTTTATTTTCCATTACCGTTTCACAGCTACTGATTGCATCACTTATGCTATTTTGTCTTTCCCGTATTGGTAGTGAAAACTATTCAACTGTAACATGAGCTGCTGAATGCTTGGGTTACTCATAGTAAGTCATATTATGTATTATTAGGATATAAATGATCATGTTCAGAGGAAAAAAAAACTTTCCACATGACAGTGTGATGTGCAGGTGTGTGCCTACCTGGGCATCATCAATCAAGATGTCCTTGATGGCAGAATGGCCCACTGGTTCCCCATTAAGCATCCTGACATAATGCACCTGGTATCCACGAATTTGCCCGTGATGTCTGTTGAGCACCGGCGATCGCCACAGCACTTTAACAGACGACGAGTTGACAGCCTCCACCTCGACTTTGCGAGGCGGGCCACTGGGAACTGAAGGAATCATGGGATAAAAAAACAAAAAAGGTCAACATTACAGCAGACCCTTTTCCCCCTGACCGGACAACTCCCGTGAGCATGGCAGGGTGAATAAAAATCTACTGTTAATAAGTTTAGCATGACACTAAAATTTCAACATTGGCAAAAAAAAAAAAAAAAAAAAAAAAAAAAAAAAAAAGGAAAAAAAAAATACAGGTCATAAAGGTGACCTCATTTTTTGCAAGACGTAAAAAAATGAATTTGTGGACTCAAAATATGGAGTAAAAAATAAAAATAAGCCAAAGAGGGTTCTTCAACGTTTTGAAGCACCCAGAAAGAGTTTGGCTTAAATGTGTTGAAAAAACGAAAAATAAAAAAATTGAAATAGAGAAAAATGTCAAATGGGCCATTTGTGAAAAAGAAAAATACTTCCTTTGTTTTTTTTTGCCCTTCACTGTCCATAAAAGTTTTGCATGAAAAATGTTTGCAAAATGTACAAAAAGTGCAATCAGCGAAGTAAAAATTCAAAAAAGAATATCACGTTTTAAAAACAAATCCAAAATGCTGAAAAAAGTGTGAGGACAGACAGTTAGGACTTTTGGAAGCTTTAGGCCTGGGGTTCTTGCAAAGAAAATGCCATGCTATTGTTGAAATTGTCTTGTTTTGAAAGTAGAAAAAGTAAACTATTCAAAAATGCAGAAAAAATTGCCCAAGGTACTGTTAAAATGTCAGTTGAGTGAGCAGAAGTGATCCAGGTTAATGGGATTAGTTGTAAAATCAAAAAATTGCCATAATGTTTTAAACAAGGGCAGAAAGGAAAGGAGTCTGGGAGTTTAATAAAGGTGGCTTGGGCAAAAGTCTGCCATAAGCAGTATTAAGAAGTGAGAAAAGATTCAGGGATGGGGGACATATTAGCAAAAGGGCACAGCACTTTGGCAAAACATACCATCCTCCTCTGTACGGATGAGTTGTGGTAGGCTTTCCGGCCCTGCTCCAACATCTGTATGAGCTGTAACTGTCACACGGTATTCCGTCCATTTTTCCAAGTTTTCCAGGATGTATCGAGTCTTTTCTGGCAGAATTTCCATTATCTCCTGTAATGAGGTGTCTTCCCCCTCTGTAGCTGCGTACTGAATGGTGTACTTGGTAATGATCCCATTCTGGAGCTCCATAGGTGGTGGCTTCCAACTTACCAGAATACTGGTGGAACTGGAACTAAAACATTTGACGTCCTGTGGCGGGGCTGAGGGCTCTGGCAGACAAATTTGATTCGTTGTTTGATGTGAATTCGTTTGAGTTCGGGTTGAATCGATTTGGTTGAATTCCAGGTTCGATTGTGGGTTTAGCGTAGCAGGATTTGTTGTTTTGTTTAGTTTTTGCGGTTGAAATAGATATGATGGTGGTGGTGGTGGTGATGAGAAAAACAAACATAAAAGACAAAGAAAACATAAATAAAGGACAAAAATGAGGATGGCTCACATAGACCAACATAAAAGTTTTGAAATAAATGTAATTAAGAAATGAACCTCACAAAAAGAAAAAAAAAAAAGGATGGCAAAATCTTTTTTTTTTTTAAATGAAGATCAAGAAAATGAACTCACAAACATGAAATACATATGGTGAGAATCGAGGGGTAAAAAGAAACCTTCACGAGTTACCTTCACAACTAGGTTACTTACTACACTAATATATATATATCTCAGCTCATCTGGCTGCATTGAACACTTACTAAATTAAATCATCATATATATATATATAAATCTGTCACGATTAGCTAAGCATGACTGAAATTCCCAACTCTGCATTATATATTCCAAGCAGTTACCATCAATCCAAAAATGTAAAGGTTGATGTGTCAGCTCGATACCGAAAATGTTGCATTGCTCACCAACCTTTCCGATGCCTGTTGGTTTGTGGTAAAAGCCTGATTGATCCAAGAAAACATGAATGACGTTTAAAATCCTAGACTGTGGCATGCAGACAGACTCTTTCTTACTCTCCCCAAAGAACAGGCTCATCATCTTTACTTCCCAACATCTGAGAGACTGAGCTGCTGGACTGATACTTACCTGCTCTACTCCCTCATTACTTCTTCAAAAGACCTCACATGTATTCAAATAGTCTTTAGAAGACAAAGCAGTGGCTGGGAAACTTAAAAATTTAAGTTTTCCTGTCTCTTTTCTTTTCACTGGTGGAGCTTTTAGTGAGTGCTCATCAAATTGCCCAAAGCTCAATTTGAGAAAGTTTGATAAATGTGCCAATCAAACATTTAGCTGTAACTCAATTTAAATAAATGAATGATAAATGTGAGGTCTGTTATTGAATGGAAATATGTCTTTTGCTCAAACTGTTCAAAGTTGCATTTGAGCTTTCTACAGCGTTTCGTGATATCAAATTGCTCAGGAGCCTATTGTCTAAGAACAATTCTAAGCAAAAGAAAAAAGAAAAGAAAAAAACGTTGGTCAAAAGTGCAAATGCAAACACGGGGTGGGGGTCAGCTGACAAACGACGTCAAAAGACAAGGCACGGTATTTCCGCCCCTCCACAGTATGGGCATCATTAATGTAACAAATTTTTCTGTCATGGTGGGCTTGTACTCAACCAAGTGTCCTTGTCGATTGACCTCACTGAGCTCAGTGCCCATACAAGAAGTCACTTTGGCTGCATATTTCAACTCTTAAAACCTGTATGGGCCTGAGATTTTATTCTCAACAGTTCCATTTTCCAAAACCTTTTCCTTATCTGAGTCTTTTAAGGATTTCAAGTTGAGATCGAACCTATCTTGGATAAATTGCTTGGGAAAATGGAAGGCTTATGGTTCTACAAGAGGGAGACAGGAGTTTGGAAAAGGACCTACGTGTCTGTGGTGTTTCTGCTGAGATCTCGTTGGTGTAAGCACCGGTGCCATGCCTGCTCCGGGCTGCAAGTTGAAAAGTGTAGGTGGTGAAGGGTCTCAGATCCTTCAGGAGGTAGGTGGTGGTGGGTTCAAAGCTCACACGTTTCTGGAGAAACAAAAGTATTGTCTTGACTACGCAGACAACAGAATAAATGGATGAAACGTGCACAAAACGAGTTTTGTCAGGTTGTTTTTAGTTGCAAAGCAACGGATGTGAATCTTAAGGAAATGAAATAACTTTGAAAAAACATTGACCACCTGAACTTTATTGGTGTTCAGTGGAATTGCAATTATAACTGCGTTGTGGTTCGGTGAAACCAAAGGCAAATGTCTTTTTCCCTTCTTCTCATCAGGATGCTCGGTTTTAAAAAGGTGCAAAAAAATAAGGTTGTAGTTTAAGGACTAAATCGATGGTGTTATGAAAGTCGCCACGTCGTTATATTTAAGCCTGAAATCTTCCAAAAATAAAATTTTTTTTACCAATAATTCCAGAGATTTTTGACAGCAGGTAATGAAGCCACTCTTAAAGTCTTTTTATTTCATTTTTTGACAGTACTTGCATATCTTGCCGGCAAATTTGGTTGTTACTCTGAATTTACATTCAAACCCAATAAGTCTTGAGTTGAATTGATTCAGTCGGCACAAATTCTCAACACAGACTGGTCCTGTCAGATCGCTAACTGCTCATGTCATTATCAGGCTACTTTGACTCACCTCTTCTTTCTCATCTTTTCTCTTGTAAAGCAGTTCGTATCCAGTGATTTGGCTGTCCTGTCCACTCTGTGGAGGAGCGACCCACGACAGAAGGATACTCGTCTCGGATTTGGCTTCGGCTTTGAAGTCTGTCGGCTGAGATGGAACTGCAAATCCAACAGTTTAAAATGTAATGGAAGACTGCTTAACACCCATACACTTATACTGACAACAACAAAAATGCTTCTACTTCTATCTTAGCGCTAAGGCTAGACCTTAACCATAACCACAGACTAGTATCTGAAGCTAAAATAATCTGACCTCAGAGATTATGGTTGTTTACATTTCTAGAGAATATATTGTTTGACATTTCTCTGACTGTGCTGTCACAAGGTCCATAATTTTCAAGTGTTGGTGCTTCAATTCAGGCAAAAAAAAAAAAAAAAAAAAAGACCAGACATCAAGAGGGCAATACAAACCTCCAGTCTTGGCTATGATCTGCAGGTCAGAGGAGAGAGGTCCATCTCCTACAGAGGTGTATGCCAAAACTTTGATATAATATGTTTTATTAGGTGTCAAGCCCTGAATGGTGAGAAAGTTAGCATTCCGGACAATCTGTTTCTCCCACTGATTGACATGTTGACTAGGATCCATAGTGTAGTACACCCTGTAGCCCATGATCTGACCGTTAGCCTCCTCAGGTTCTTCCCAGTGAATAATAGCTGTTGTAGCGCTTAGCATACGACCTCTGACTTGGCGAGGAGCTGTGCTGGGTGCCTGCTCAGCAGTTTTGGCCTCTATTGCTTCGCTAGAGGGTCCACGGCCGATGTTGTTTACCGCAACCACACGGAATTCATAATCGGAGTATGGGCTCAGGCCACCCACACTGTAGCGAGTGGTGGCTACACCATCGATCTCTTTATACGAGTCTTCTGAATACTTCGACTTGTGTTGAATGATGTAATATGAAACTGGCTCCGGGTTCCCAGAGTCCCATGTGAGCGTGATGCTGGTTGCTGTGCGTTCCGTTACCACGGGAACACCAGGTGGTTTGGGTAAAGCTGGAATGATAATAAAATGCTAATTTATATTTAATTATGTGAATGGAACTGATGCAAATTAAAACATTATTGAAATGAACAATTGCTAACCAAGTGCTTAGGTCCTTGTTTACAGGCTACTTCTAGACTTTTATCTAGATTCATTCTGGAATTACATTCTAGCTAAACTGGTTCTAGAACCAATTTGAGAACTTCATATGATTCTCGATCTATTTAAATGACATTAGAGCTTAACTGATTCAAGAAAGGTAGAAAGACTGAGTCTAGATCTTCAATTAGACTGATATTAGATCTCTAGTAAAACGGATACTAGGATTTCAGTTAAATTAATTCTAGAACTCCTGCTTGATTGTTTCTTAAACACCATTTAGACTGAATCTAGAATCTAGAATCTAGTTCCAGCTACAGTGATTTTTGGCTTTTTAAGCATTTTTGGACTTTGAACTGACAGCTGTCATATTACTAAAACAGAAGCATTCTGTACTCATACCACTGTCCTGTACTGCTAATAAAACTACTAAAGAAATGATTGGCGAATTTAAATTAAAACATTATGTAGTCATAAATAAAAAATAATGACAGTATTAAAGTGAGCAGATTAAAATAAATTCATGTATATAGTTGTAAATGCTTTCAAATATATTGTAGGCTAAAATGATTAAAAACCAAAAGAAATGAACGAATTATGATTTCTAATTACATTAAAATTGTGCAAAATGAATTGCTTCGGCAGCTAAATGTGAGCTAAGTGTTGAGCGGGGACACAGTTATTAGCATTCATGAAGCTTGTATTTGCTCGAGGAGTGGTGCTAGCTGAAGGTTACCCTTCACCCCAGACAAACAGAAGCAGTGCACTGGAACAAGATCCAACTAATGTAAAACAGAAACAAGGCCTAAAGCTTTGGCAGAGTCCAGCTGGAAGACATGCATTGTATCCAGTTTTATTTAGGAGGTAACACAAAGTGTACTCAGTGTGATTTATAGCTTTATTTCAGTGAGTATAATGTAAGGGAGCAGATATGGGGCGATGTGGTTTCTCTGGAGGCCATCACCCATTAACGTGAAGATGCCTGGGACAGACTGTGACTAATTCTGCTTTGTTGTGTCTGGTGGAAAGATGTGTGGCTACGCGGGTATGTGTCCTTTTTTTTCGTGAATGTAAATATTTCTAACTTCACAAAGCAACTTATTTATCTGTGTAAAGCAACAAATGCTACTGCGCAGACTAAACAGTTCACTTCAATCCTGCAATTTTATGCTGACTGAAATACATAGTTTTGCCTACTTTAGAGCTTGAGACATAATATTACTGCTTTAGTTAGACTGAAAAGGTCAAATCCTTGCATCGCTGAGGCAATTTTCTTGTTGATTATTTTAAAGCCAGTACCTTTAACTGTAATCTGTGCCACTGCTTCAATGACACCCAGTGTAGACATGGCTACGCAGGTGTAATTGGCTGACTGCCGAACGTCCGTGAGCTCCAGGACGTTTCGCCCTATGGGCATGTCGTCCTCCGGGGTCAGGTCCTCTGAGCCCAACATCCATTTGACATAGGGCATGGGCGAGCCCACTGCCACACAGGTGATGTTCACACTGCCCCCTGGCATGATCTCGTTATCCGTGGGAGGGATTGAGAAACGTGGCGGAACCCGGCGAACTGCAAGGTAATATATGGAGATGTAGCAACTTGAGGTGGAAAGAAAAAAACCAATGCTATTTGCGTTGATTTAGATTATAAGCATGTGCTGGTCTGAGGAAAACCCCTCACATGGTGAAATTTTTATACAGACTTTCCTGGACTGCAATAAAGGCCGAAAACTGGTTTCGACTGCAAGCCAGGAACAACATTTTGATAGTTTAGTATTTGATTACAAAGCATTTCACTACGGTATCCAGCAACAATGTGTGACATTCACCATTTGAAGAAATCGCATTTAGCTAACCAGCTTTTAGAAAGCATCCAAGGTCTTTGCAGGGAGCTTAAGAAAAAAATCCATCTAGCTTTAGCAAAAGATTGTTATGGTTTCATGAAATTTAGCAATCAATGTATTTTATAGGTTGAAAAAATAAAAAGCCAAAACCACATTTTTTGACAGAATTCTACAGCAACATGCAAAGGGTTCTCCCAGAGAGCATCACATATAAATTCACTGTAATATATCTTTTACATTATAACAGTGCATATCTACCAACTCGAATTCGAATGGACAATTCCAAATGCTTGTCATTAAACCGTTTCGACGTATCGATTCATGAATAACTCTAGTACTGATGAGCTGATGGAAAGTTCAAGAAGCAAACACAGACACATACGTACACAAGTCCATTTCTAAAAGGGTTTCAGCAGCGGGTATGTTTTCTCACATACAGTAAAGTCATGCACAAACTGTTCCATTCCAGTCCACATGTAAGATACAACATGGGGTGGGGACTGGAGGAGCGACGGCATGCCTGACCTCGATGCTGCGTTCTTCCATGTGATGTGCAGGAATGTGCTGCCTCACATTGCAACATCAGTCATAAAACACTTGACAAAAAACCGGGGAAAGGAATGCTTGGAGGAAAAAAGGCAGTCATGGTACAGAAAATGGATAGAGGTCTTGAAAGAAATGAGAAATTGGAGATGGATTAAAAAACTTAAAATGGCGACAAAAGTGGAACTCTGGCTAGTTGTAGAGAAAGAAGTTAGATGGTAGAAGAAAAGAAAAAATATGCAGGAGGAAAAAAAAAGAAAAAAAGGAGAGTGGAGCGACATGTTACAGGAAATTAACAGGATTATCTGTGAAAATGAGCCAGACAGGGCTCCGAATATTATAAGGAGGATAGAATGAAAGGAAGCTAGTAAACAAGCAAGATAGGAAATTAGACAAGAGGCAGGAAGTGGGTTCGAGCTTCTCATTCAGGATAGACCAGTAGCATCATAACAAACACAGAGGACAGGGGGATGCTCAGGCAGAACAAGCCAGGAGATTTGGGGACTTAAATCACAGATTTGTCAGTGTTTCTGCACAGCAAACAATGTCTTTAAAGACAATATGAAATAAGAAAACTGGCTTTGTTTGATTTAGTATTTATTTTCCATGCTTATGTCATTCTTCTTTTTTCCCTGTCTTTCATTTTTTTTCAAGGCTGCGATGGTGGGAGAGAATTTGATGACTCACCAGTGTAGGAATGAGATCCTCTCATCTTTGGGTCACTTTCAAAACAGCTTATACATTAGTTCAAATAAACTTTGACTAATATTGGGAAAAGAACTACACTCCTTGTATAATAACATATTTTTTTTTAGTGGGAGTGATGGAGTTTGAAAAAGAAAAGTGGCAAGCGAGAGAGAGAGATAGATAGAGAGAGAAAAAGAAAAGCAGGAACAGAATGAGCGAGATAAAAAGCTGCACAATTGATGAAGCCTCGTTCGGCTTAAGACGCCAAGCTCTTCCTCCGGAGAGGAATTCTTACATTATTAAATACAACTTTTCGCTCCTATTATATTTAATTAATATTCTATTGAAGCCCGCTCCCGGAAGACATAATGTTATCCCGTTCATTTGAATGCCATTACATTTGTCAAGTCTGCCGAATGATGCTCGACATACATCATTCTTTCATTAGTGGCCCATTAAGTGTGTGAGAGAGAAAATCCTTCACGGAGCCAGGAGCAGGAGATCTGGGCACGGTGGATTAGAGCCTTGGCTGAGATTCGCCTGCCCTTCAGTTTTCATTAAAACAAACGAGGCAGGGGCTTTAAAGCGTGCTCTGAGTGAGAGAGAACCCAAGAAAAAAAAAAAAACAACATTTCCTGTTGGCAGATTATTCAAAGACCAATCAGAGGGGTATAAGGAGGAGTTTGGGGGGGTGGGAGGGTGGGTTGGGGTATGAATTAGAGTTACACTGGTGGTTCATTCTTTGCTTGATGAATTGACAAGTTCACTTTTCTATACTCAACAAAATCAAAATTCAAAATTCAAAATTCTAGATGCTTTATGGTGAAAAGATCATGTCTTTTTTTCTTTTTTATAAACTGAGATTTCACCAAAAACGTCTAGACAATTTTAGATTTTTTTTTTAAATGACACACAAGATTTGTCTGAGAAATACATGAGAAATGTATGAGATATAAGAATGTGTTGCATGAAATATAAATGAGAAAAGTATGAGATAAGAGTGTTATATGAGAGATGTATGAGAAATATATGAGTTGTATGCAATATATATATATATATATATATATATATATATATATATATATATATATATATATATATATATAAATATATATATATATGATCTATATGAGATGTAAGCGAGATATATGAGATTGTATGAGAAATAAATGCAAGCTATATGAGAGATGTATGAGAGGTATGTTGTATAGTATGTACACACTACTGATTTGATAAAAACCGTCACTAAACTCATAAGAATGTACAGTAGCTGTTGGATTACTGAGCTGGATTGAGGAACTGAGCAGAAACACTGACATTAAGACCTAGCAGGGGTATAGTCTGAGGAGGAGCAGCACCTGTTCATCATGCAGAAGCCGCGTTCGGCAAACGACACACAATCTCTCTTGACATGCGGCATGTTTTAGACAGTTAAACCGAATAGCCAAGGCCATGTGCATTCAGCACAACGAACAACAACAAAAAGGGGATAAAGTGGACCATATCCATGACAGAACAATACAGAAGGAACCAGAACGAGAATAAAAAAAAAAAAATAATAAAAAGAGACCACACGTGCATTCATTTCAGTTGTATTTGTGACAGCTGTGGTGGCAGTTTCGTGTTGCAATTCAAGGCAGCTACTTCAGATACTATTTTGGCTTTAGAGTTCAGTAACAATGAGATGATTAGAAAGTAAAAAAAACACCAACCTTCTCGCAGCTCTGGGAAAATTTTGATGCGGAACAAAATGAAATGACAAAAGGAGAAAAAACAGGGGAAACACAGAGAGAGTAAAAAGGCCATGTACAACTGCTACTCATACACATCTGTTAGAGGAAGGCCATTTCGTATTTCCGAGAAAAACCTACACTTTATAAAAAAAAATAAAAGAAAACTTCCAACATTTTATGATATCACACAGCAAAATCATAAGAGCTGGCTTAACACCAAAAAAAAAGTATTGGGACACCTGACCTTTTCAGCCATATGTGGTTCTTCCCCAAACTGTTACCACAGGTTTCAAGTTACACAATTGTATAGAACGTCTTTGGATGTGGTGGCATTACATTTCTCTTGAATTAGGAGATCCAAACGTGTTGCAGCATGACAATACACATGTGCACAAACCCAGCTCCATGAAGATAGACTTTACATGAGTAGGAGTGGAGGATCTCCTGCTATAGAGCTCTCAACCCTATTAAACTCCTTTGGGATGATATGGAACACTGACTTCACAAGCAAACTCCAACATTGTTTAAAAAGCGCTACACAATTTTATAGTCAGGTATCCACAAACTTCTGTCCCTACAGTGTATATCACCTCTGCTGTGTATACTACACTACATCCATAAACAAACACTAGAAGTCTAAAAACAATACTGGTGAAGAAGTGTGTTAATTTGATAAGCTACAAAGCTAAACAATTGGGTATATTTTCTGTTTTATGTGATTTCATGCCCCCAAGTTCTTTTACTTGCCTTTTTTTTTCAGGTTTTAACTTAATGAATATTGCGCTGTACCGCAAGCTAAATTACAACAAAACAACAATCACATAACTTACAGTTGCAACATACAATTTTTCGTTAAATAAACGACAATATCGTTCGTTATTGACTTTGCTGTGTAAGCAGATTACTATTATTGATACACCATATAGGACATCAAATGTCTCGAATATCTTTCATTTAAATTCTACTCATATCATTTATTAAAGTCAATACATTTATTAATAAAATAACAGCCATAATCTTAAATAATGTAAAAAAAAAAAGTTTATAAATTTTTGGTTCTTCATTACGATAAGTATATATCATAAAACAAATTTTGTTATACTCAATATACACAAAAATTGTATTCATTTTATAGATAGTTTAAATTGATCAAGAAACATTAAGCTTTGAGTTTTCACCAGAAGTTAAAGAAATAAATCACTAACAAAAAATTGCTTCAAAAGAAGTAAACTTTGTTTCTTTGCTTCTTTTTAGTGTTCAGAAATTACGTTTTAGCGTAACATTTAGAACAAATGCCTTTTTTTTTTTTTTGCACACTTCTACTCAAGTACATTCAGCTTTAATGGAAAATTTGTAGTTAAGTTTTTTCCCCCTCTGTTGTCAGACAAGAAAAAAAAGAGAAAGATTTGGATTTGTCGTGCTGTAGGAAAAAAAAAAAAAAAAAGAAAGAAACATGGGTACAACCCATAAACCTGCTGCAAGCTTAGGGGTCAGTGTAATTAGTGTCACACCAGGCAATTGTGGCATTAAATTGGGAGAACGAACAAAAAAGCATACACTACAATAAAAAAATAAATAAATCCAGAAGGGAAAGTCAAATGCAACAAACATACTTACAAAATTTGTAGCAGGAAACTTTGGACCCAATGATCCATTCATTTGGATCATTTCTGTTCAATATTCTATGATAATTCACTCTATACTGTATACCCAGTATATTGACAGTACACTAGTCCTGTAATAAAAACACAGTTGTCCCCACGGGCTTTCCTACCTCGGACATATAAGTTGGCAGGAGCCGAGTAGCGGGTGCCGTCGTTATTAGTTGCAACACACTCGTACTTTCCTTGGTCTGACTCCTCGCTCTGTTCGATCTGCAGTGCTCCTGTATGGCAGGGAAGAGTATGGGGCAGATACGGGTGTTAAGGTGAAAAACAGGAGACAAAGCAAAGCAACGTTTTTGACAATCCCTGTCACATCGGCATATTGTTTTCTCGCTCTCACATTTTTGCCTTTGTATTATATAAGAAAAATAAATAAAAGAAAATGAAATTAATTAATTTTATATATACGTATATATATTTTATATATATATATATATATATATATATATATATATATATATATATATATATATATATATATATATATATATGAAGATGCAAAACATTAACTAACTGTTCCTATGCGATTTGTTATAAACACTTGAAGCAGTGACTAAAGACATTAAATCAGCCACCTGCTGATTTCGGCTGGAATCAGGCTGAACCATAAAATAATTAAAATAAAGAAATAAAAAAATAAAAAATAAAACAGATAAAAAAGTCACAAACCTTCTCAAATGCTTGCTGTAAAAATGAGCAATCGCTCTGTCATTTCTAATGCAGTGCCTTATTATTTGTTGTCATACAATTGTGGCCATTTTAGCTCAATAAAATGTTCATATAATTTCAGGTTCAACACTTTGGCATGTGCTGATATTCATATGATTTACATAAAACCAAATCAAATCATTTCTTTTTTTTTTTTTTAAGAATCTAAAATAGAATGATTGAACTGCTTAAAAAAGTCAATTAATATTAAAAGTTCCTTTTTTATAATTATGTAAAAAAGGTACTAATTTTATACTATAATAATAATAATAATAATAATAATAGAATGGAAAATTAAAACAATATGAAACTGTAATATCAGCACATGCCTACAGTGTATTGTATTTATTTAATTTTTATTGTGTTGATTTTTTTGTTTACATTTTTGTTTGTTTGTTGAGAATGTGCACTGCAGTAGACGTTTGAGGCGACACAAATTACGCAAATTACGGAATCGTTCTTTTCTTACAACACACTGTACAAAATCACATTGATGGAAAAGGAAAACATACAGTCTACATGTTGCAGGGTTTCTAAAGCACTTACTTTAGCTTTTACTTTAACGTGACTTGGATGCTATTTGCTAGCATTGCCAGTACAATTACAAAAAAAACTGAAAAAAAAAAAAAAGGGATTTGAAATTCAAAGGGACAGAATAGAGCCCTGCAATATACAACACCTGACAGGACTGTTCAGCATGGGAGAGGATGAATGACACTGCTTCAGGGCAGCATGGATCAAACGAAAAAAAGGATTACAGTATACAAAAGCAGCATAACCAGGGAGGACAGTCCAAAAAAAAAAAAAAAGGTTCAAAAATTTGCCGTAGCCAATCATACATTCGAATGAATCAAAGATGGCCCATGACTCGTAAAAAGAACCCAAAAAACTTTTGCGCAGAAAAAAAAAAAAATGCTGCTTGGGCTTTGAAAAAATTGTGTTAGGAGATTCATCATCATCCAGACCATTACATCACCTTCTGTCCCAAAATGATTGACATGCAAGTCAAGAAATGTATGTCAGTGCAACTTACAACCTTTTTTGACAACCCTTAGCTGAAAAATAAAACGCAGGTGCATTAGAGGTCAAAATTCAGGTCAAAATGGCCAACAAGAAATCAACCAACCACTGCCATCGCTTGTTCAAAGCTACAAACGACACCCATAAAAATCCACCAATGGGATCAGCAGTGTGGTGTCACATGACCAAAGGAAAAACTGTATTGCTTTTGTTATTTTTTGAAAATATATATATAGCATCAAACCACGTCTCCACCTCCTGAGTTGCTCGACAAAAAAAAAAAAAAAAAATCACAAAACGGGCACCTCAGTTTGCTCTGCCAGACCCTTTGTTAGCTTTTCCCCAACCCTGAAGAATAAAAAAAATTTAAAACGTCAAAAAGGAAAGCCTTCAACCCAAGAAAAGTAAGAAGGAAAAAAGGTGGTAGAAGAAAAAAGCACCGGAGAAACTTTATCAAAAAAGTGGTTGTTTGGGCTTTTTTTTTTTTTTTTTAGAGAAGGGTACAGGTAGAGGAAAGCACACAGAGACTGAGAATTGAAAAAAGATAAATAGACAGTAATTTTTCGTGAAAAAAAAAAAAAATTCTCGTGGCAGAGGAGAGGCGAGAAGTTGTCCGTGAGTCCGTCATCGTATGGCACGAGTGCGCAAGAACAGCTAAGGGGGGAAAAATGTTTGGTTGTTTTAGTTGGACAAAAAGAGGGACACATGAGTCGCTATGGCCAAAAAGAAAGACAGAACAAAAGCAATAATAATAAAGAAAAATAAAGAAAAATAATTTAAAGGGAAAAAAAGGAAAAAACGCCACTGGATATGCTTCTTTGTGTCACAGTAAGCATATCGCAATTTATTAATTGGAAAAAAAAAAAAATTAATTGAGGAATGAAAGCAGATACGCAAAGGTCAGATGGAAGGAGGAAACGGAAAGAGATGGGAGAAAGATTGGGGGGGTTTGGGTGGGGTTTTTGGGAGGTTTTTTGGGAGGGACGGAGCGAGGGATGATACAGAGTGTTGGGATGGAGAGACGAGACATATACATGGAGGCGGACGGGATGGAAGGACAGCGAGAATGAAGTTTTGTTTTTCATTCTGTGAACTTCGGTTCAGCTCTCTTACCTCGTATTGGAGTACCACCTGGGTGGATAATATGAATGCAAATAAGATTGGAAAGAAGAAGCATTAGTACGAGAGGAAGGAGGCTGGGGGCTTTGGAAGAAGAATCAAATTAGCTTTTTTTTTTCTCTGTTTGTTTGATTGATTATTGTTTTTTTTTTTTTAAACAGAGTATGTAAAAAAATGAAGGTACTTTAGAAAGAGAAAAGAGAGAGAAAGAAAGAAAGAGAGAGAGATTGATTTCCTCTATTGACAGAAAAACAGGAAGGTTATCATTGGAAGCAGTTTGGAAGGTGTGATACTGGTTAAATACAAGGAAGGTGCCATTTTGAAAATAGATTAGAGGGATTGTGTTGTTTTTTTAGGACACCCTAAGATTATAACCTTGTGTGGGAAAAAAAATAAAACACTATGGTGCTGAGGAAAAGGGGGGGATTGGAGTGAAGGAAGTGAGTCAGTGATAGAAGAGACGTCCACACATGGAGGGACACATTCGAAAAATCTTTGCTCATTTGTCCTTGTTTAGTCAATACAATTCGTTTTATGTGTCCTTAACCAGGTGCGTGTGACTTGTTCTGTATGTCTTTAAATATAATGTATATATAATAATAATACACATATATGTGTCTGCTATACATCTGTTAACTGTGCTAACTGTTAGTAAAATGCATGCCATGCATTTTAATAAGAGTTTGAGAGACATGAGACATTAGTGGGGGTGATGTGTGCTTCAGAGCTACGCACTTACCAAAAGACTCTGGAGATTTAAAAAAATACGGAGAGAAGAAAGACAGCATAGAAAATATGATTATATTCCTTATGTTTAGGAACAGCTTTTTGTTTTCTTTTTTTTTTTGGTACAGTTAACTCTTAAAGACTTTATTGCACAGCAGAATAAGAGGCGAACATGTTAACAAAGGAGAATAATAGGGTTAAATATATATATATATATATATATATATGTCACACAGTGCTGCTCACAACAAGAGAAAGGAAGTTAAACACGACTAGTGAAGACAAGACAAGAGTCAAGCGGTCACACAGATCAAATGATTAGGATTTAGGAAAATACTTTTCCCCTTAGCTAATAGAGCAAACGAATTATCTGGCATGTAAACTAGGTAAATACATCTCTTTTGTTTTGGTAGGGACAGGGAGTGTAAGGGGAATTGCACAAGCATTTCACAAGAGAAGCAAAAATCTGAGCAAAGCAAAGAATCACAAAGGGGCCGAGGGGGAACGCTAGATACAACGGCACCGACACACTACTGTGGCTACAATGGCATTATGGGAAAATCTTCCGCTATGCTATCATCAACTCCAGAGTTCCAAGATTCAAAACTGATGAGAAGTGTTAAGTGTAAATGCAACCCTGCGATCACATTAGATGTTACTTATGTCTCCTCCAGTTTCTGTCTTTCTTGTGTTTATTGTGTTTTTTCCCCCATTTTTTTGGCATATGGGCGTGGCCTTAACCTGGTCTGATTTTTTTATTTTTGTTTATTCAATTTTTTATTATTAGTTAGTAGATTGTAGCAATTATAAAAATCTATTGACATCACAAAGTTACACTTTACTCTGGTTTGAGTTCTTATTTTTTTCGAAAGTTTGGAGAGGGTCTTTTTTTCTCTCTCTTTTTTTTTTTTTCCTTATACATTTTTTTTTTTTTACATAGCTTGGATTTAATGCCATTCACAAAATGTCCAATATAAAGGTCAAATGGAACTTTCTCTATATATTATTAACTAAGGACTATAACGTGAGGCTGTAACATGAGAAGTTTTTTTTTTATTCATTTCAAACCACAGCAGCTGAGAACACTGCGATTTATCTGTTTACATACACATTTAAGGAAACAGACAAATGCAAAGCTACATCCTGAAGATACAGAAAAGTCCCGACACTACAAAATACGTCTAAAAAAGCTTAAAGAAACCTTCACCCTATCAAACAAAACCTGACCATAACATTGGTATGTTTTTTTTTTAACATCTCAATTCCACGTTCGTCCCCATTTGCTGTTTTAATAACCTCCATTCTTCTGGGAAGACGTTCCACTAGATTTTGGTTTCTTCTTGTGGAGATTTGTGCTCATTCAGCCACAAGGGTGTAGTAAAGTCAGGTAGTGATGTAGGTGAGGTGAGGAGGTCTGGGGTGCAGTCAGCGTTCCAATTCATCCCAAAGGTGTTCAATAGGGTTGAGGTCAGAGATCTATAGCAGGAGATCTTCCACTCCAACCCATATAAAGCATAATCTTCATGGAGCTGGCTTAGTCATGCTGGAACAGGTTTGGGTCTGCTAATTCAAGTGAAGGAGAAATTTCATGCTACTGCATGAAATGAAAGACATCCTGTTGATAAGAGTTTGGAAAAGAACAAACATGTGGCTGGAAAAGTCAGGTGCCACAGTACTTCTTTCCATATGCAGTAGAATTTGTTATGTGTTACGAGTTGTATGTGTTAATTCGCCACTGATGGTTTTGTTGTGTGATATATTAAGATCTAGACTGTCTTTTTCAAGTGCAGGATCCGCTCTGAAAGTCAGGCGTCCAAATACTTTTGTCCATAAACTGTAGCATATTAATAAGAGCATAAACATAACCCTATCAGAGCTGCTGCAATCAAAAACCTATCCCCCTGACCCATCAGATTTGACTGCACGGTGGCTGAATATATATTTTTGCAGCAGTTTTTCATTTTTGTGGACAATAAACACTTTTTTCAAGAGAAGTGGAAACTGAGAGACATTCGTCAACAAATCGTTTTGCATTTAACAACCAATCAGCAGCGAATAAAACATTTCACGCTAGTGTGAGCGCAGGGTTACATGGACCAAGGTCATACAACAGCCATTTCAATCAGCTTGCTCTGGGATTGCTCTAGAAGTCCCACACGGACTCGCCGTTGGTCATTATGTCGGAGGAATATAATAAAAAACAGCATGAACCATGTGGAAGGAGAGGGAGGGGAGGAGGTCCTTTGTTCTGAATGAAGCCCAATGTTGAAAATTAGTCATTTTAGGAGAAGAAATAAAAAAAGAAAAAAAAAGAAAGAAAAATAGAAAAGAAACAGACACAAGTATGGCTGGTCACTTACTGCGATGGATCAGTAGAAGGTACAAGTAAAGAAAATAACTATGATGGTATAAAACCTGCTAAGTGTGCAGTCACAGCAGTGAGTCATGGGTAATAATGGAAGCGTTGAACAAAATAATAGATTCGAATGCAACACACATGGGCGTATAAACACACACCCACACGCGCGCGCACACGCTCACAAAAACTCGCACGCTCACGCACTCAACATAGAAAGGCTTATGGCATTATCGACATAAAATATAATGGACTAGATGACACAGAAGAAAGTTTGAAAGAAAAAGCATTAAAAAAACAGGTGTGAAAAGTAAAAAAAAAAAACAGAATTTTTTGGGTTTCTTTTCATTTGGCAGAAGGAGGAAAGAAATTACCTGATCGGAGCTGTTTGATTCTGCCATTGTTGTTGCTGGTGTTAACAGGGAGGAAATCTTTAAACCAGGAGATGTCGGGGTCAGGGTTCCCGCTTGCAGCACACAGCATGGTGGCAGTGCGTGTTCGCTCCACTACCTTCAGCTGAGGACCCATGTCTATAGTGGGGAATCCAGAAGGAAGCTGGTCCTCTGGAACACACACACACACACACACACACACACACACACACAAAACGTTACAATGCTCTACCATTGAACAATGTGATGCTTTTAAAGGATTGAAACTGGGGTCAGAGCACTGATACAGCACCCCTGTAACAGTAAGGGTCAGGAGCCTTGCTTGGGGGCTCCAAGAGAGCAAGCTGAGGCTTAAACCCCTGACTATCAGATGAGAAACCCCGAGCCTTAATCACTAAGACTCCACCTCTCTTAGAACAAGCAAAAAAAGCCAAATCAGTGCAAATCAGAAACAAAATATTTGATCCTAAAGCATACAGCACATGGTCTCAAATAACATCTCTCAAGTATAAACTATCGCTTAAACTGTTTTAATAAATAAATACATCTAAAATCAGTGTATTTCTACTGTATAGGCAGTGGGCTGCTTTGAGACAATGTCTGTTGTTAAAAGCGCTATAGAAATAAACTTGGACATGACTGGAAATTTGTTTCCATTTTCTTAAGAACCACAGCTAAATGTAATTATATATATATATATATACAATCGATTAAATATTTAATCGCAACTTAATCAGACATTTTTATCTGTTCTAAATGTACCTCAAATTAATACTTTTCAAGTGTTTAATACTCTAATCAACTTTTGCTACGTTTCCACACGGACGGTTTTAATTGCCGGATGTGTGCATCGTGGGAAATTTTGTTACTTGATTTGAGACTTGGCGCATCAGTAAAACAAATGTTCAGTGATTAAAAATGATTAGTATTATTTTATATCCGAGTAAAGAAACGACGTCATGAATAAATGTGTGTTGCATTAAAGGTTTTAATTTCACCTATTTTTAAATTAATTAATTTATATTTGTTATAAATAAATAATAAAAACAGAAACAGAAATGCACTCTACATGAATACAATTAGTGCCGTAATAATTAATTTTGCCCTAATATATATATATATATATATATATATATATATATATATATATATATATATATATATATATATATATATATAAACATTTTATTACTTGTGTGTGATTAAATGCTGAATTAATTTTTTTTTCCTTTTTTTTGTGGTTATGTTACTGTGATGATTATCGATGTGTGACTTCACTTCCTGTCACAAGTGCACTAAACACCGTGTTAGCCAGATGATTCCACACATAATGTAAAGGGTTGGTGAGAGACTGGATCGTCTGCATTATTGTTTCTTCCGTAAACCCTTCAGTGCTCTTTGTAGCTTTCGTGTTCCACCTCAGCTCGAAAATATTATCAGCATTTATTACCATGGTTATAAAAGCTGGCACAAATCTCTATGCTTTATTGTACTTCAATAATGAGTCCTAATTAGAAATGTGTGTGTGTGTGTGTGTGTGTGTGTGTGTGTGTGTGTGTGTGTGTGTGTGTGTAAATGAGTTGCTGTGCTGTGCTCAACAGTTACACTGTTTCTGTTCTGTGAGATGTGAAATCAGATAAGTGGCGCAGCATGGCAAACATCATCTAAAGGCGAGTGTGCGTGCACACACACACACACACACACGCACGCAGACACATGCACACACACATACACAAGCTAAACAAACCCAATCTAACACAGATAAGCCCTTGACAGCCCCTGAGGGCTTTGGACAAAGAGCTCACTGAGGACGACAACAGTGTTGGCAAGGAAAAAAAAAACACATTACACACACCCTGCTGAGAACACACACGCGCTTGACACGAGGAAAACACACACTTTACATCCAGCACACATTCTGCCCAAAGGTATGGTAGCCAGGGTGATGTAAACATAACCAAGCATGTGGTTAGCATAGTGATGGCACAATTCGAGTACCTGGAGCATCGGTCTTCCTGTTTTTGATACGGGTAATTAAAACCTTTCCTCTAAACGCTTTCTCTCTCTCTTTTGGTGTTTTGGAGACTTTCCCATCATTAATTTTGCATGAGTAGCAACGTGCTACGATTGTCATGGCCGAGCTCCAATCTCGGCAATCTGAGCAAGAGAACGAAAGACGGAGCAGCCTTTGCCCTTTTTTCATAACCTGTGAGATTTCCACAAAAAAAAGTTTTTTTCTACACTATTAAAGCCCAATAGTTCACTTTCCTGCCATGCTTAACTATTGTACTGTACCAAAACTCTTTTGTATTGATGACACATTAATACACAGATTTAACCTTTAACTTTAACAAGCTGCCTTTAAAAAGCTCCATTCACTCAGAATGATACACTACACTGCCAAAAGTATTGGGTCACCTGGTCATAAGTACAGTATGTAATTTTTGAGTATTGCATCCCACATTTAGTCCCAATTTGCTCTTATAATTCCCTCCACTCTTCTGGGAAGTTGTTCCACTTGACATTTTAAAGTGTGCTTATAGATATTTGTGTTCATCAGCCACAAAGGTGTTAATGCAGGTACTGATGTTGGTGGAGACCTGAGGTGCAGTCAGCGTTCCCATTCATCCCAAAGCTGTTCAGTAGGGATGAGATCAGAGCTCTATAGCAGGCCACTCAAAATCTTCCTCTCCAAAGCAAGTAAAGTAGATCTTCATGGAGCTCACTTTGTGCACAGGGGCATCACCATGCTGGAACAGGTTTGGGTTTCCAAGTTCAAGTGAATGCAAATTTTATTCCAGCGCATCTGAAGACGTCCTGTACAATTGATTGCCTCCAGTTTTGTGGTAACATTTTGGAAAAGAAACACATATAGCAGGAAAGGTCAGGTGACCCAATACTTTTGGGAATATAGTGTATATCGCCTGGCTTAATTAAGCACAAGAGATTATGGCTAGTTAGCTGAGTACCTGTACAAGTGCCCTTTGCTAACCAGAGGATTCCCATGATGAAAAATTACTTACATTCTATGTATATAGTATCCTAATCTCCAGGATCATACTTTAATAAGAGAACATTCATCCTTCGTTTTTATTTCCTTAGGTTTAAAAGCAGACGCCTTAAAAATCCTAAATCTTTATCCCCATACCTGTGCAGGAACTCATTTTTAAAGTTCTGATAAACTTCTAAGAACATCATGACAATTAACAGGGGACAAACTTGACAAAAACAAGGCCCAGTTTCATGCTGATGCTGATCAGAGCGCATGGGAAAGAAGTTAAAAAACAAAAGCTTGTTGCAGTTGCGTGGAAATGATTTGGCTCTGGTAAACTCGAGCACACTTTTCCTGAACTCCATGTGTGGTTTGTGCTTTGTAGTTGCACGGCTGTATAATGCGACGCCAAGGCAAACGCAACGAGGAAATGTTTTGCACAAACCAACCGAGCAAAAACAACAAAGAGGGCTTTCAATTATTACAAGTGCGGAAGTATCGGTGGAAGAAATCTGAGGCTTTTTTCGAAAACCGTGCGCTCTGTAGTCGCGCCGCCATCCGTCAGACGCGGGGTGAAAACCTCAAAGATGGAACGGTGCAGCACAGAATTATGTCTGCTTGTGATTAGAGGTAAATATACTCGGCTTTTAATGCCGTCTCTGTCTACTGACTCACCGGTTTATTCTTTGCGAGAAATGTAATCACGTTTATTAAATATTATCGCGCCATTTATTCCGTTTGCATTCATTATTCAGATTTGTTCACGCTGATTCTTTGCTCAGCTGATCTCATAATTTGGGATTTGCAGCAGCCTGGGAAAGTGTGTCAGCCACGTTAGACTCCGTGGTTGCAGTGTTTCAGAAACTTGTGCATTTATGATGGTGCATCACTTTTTACGGTCATACAATAAAGTATACTATTAATAATTCTCGATATTAAACAATAAAACATGCATACTGTAAAAGTAAAAGCGGTCATGTGACTACGATTTCATCTTAGTCGGCTTAGATCCCCGTCTGCTTTAGATCCCAGTCTGAGTTGGAGGTGATCTGAATTGCAATCTTAAGTTTCCAATCAATCCCATGCCCTAGAAAAGCAGGTACAATGCAGTATAAAATAGCAATGGGGAAAATGGCAACGCAGCCGAAAAGGTCCTCTGAGGATTTTTAGAGGAAACTGTAACACTAGCTGACCTGAAGACAGTGTTCGATACAGAGGAACGGCAGGTAAAATGGTGTTATGGAGAGCTGAGACTTGCTGGAGGTTGTAGCTAGACTTGGTGTGTATGTGTAAAAAGGTTGAGATGGGTGTCCACTAAAATCAGTGTCTTAAGAAGGACTATTCATAAAATACTGTCTCCTGCACAAGCATCAACATCTCATGCATGGATTTCCAAATATGGTCTAGTTATGTACATACTGTATGTAACTCGAAATGTGGGTTAAAACAATGCTGGCTAACTTTAATCAGCGTCAACACTGAAAAGTTGCTTGTTTAGATAGCTAAAGGTTGCTGTTAAAGAATAGTCATATATGTTAACAGGCTAAATGCTCGGAAACATTGAATTTGTGTTTCAAGAGGACCTGAAAACTGAACGTTATTAAGGTGGTGCTTAACAGTGATAAGTTACTTCCTTGTTTTATATCATTGGTTGGTTACTTATAAAGAAAATTACCTCACATCTGCCAATGTGTAAAATATTTTCTGTCAGGATTTATCCTGTCAGCATATATATTTATATTAGATTTATTTATATTAGATTTATATGCTAGATGCTTTCTGATGACCCGATCATAACCTGTAACATGGCCTAGCCAGAAGTCTTATAGAAAAGTCAGTACGAGGTTGTATACTGTAATTGGTTAATAACTTATGAAATTACAGCGCATAATTTAGCAAAATAAAGCATTTTACAGTACAATAATGTATGATCTATAAAGTATATATGTATGCTGCAGTGGTCCCGTGGACGAGTGCCGGTTCGGAGGGCGGAGCTGAATGAATCGAGCTGTAAGAAGCACACCTGTAGCTGATGAGGCTAATCAGTGCGCTCTGTTTCAGTGCCCGGTGACGCCGATAAAAAAGGAGAGAGAAAGACCTCAAATTGGGCTTTGAAACACCAGAAAACACAGAAAAAAAATCAGAGAGACAAATGAACTCTGCTGTTCACTGTTCACACACACACACACACACACACATCTATTCAAAGGTGAACTCTTCTTTGAAAAGTCATCCAATAAGCCAGTATATAGCTAATGATTATATATAGCTTTTTCCTCTATATATACACAGAGTGTTTCTGCAGGTTTAGTGAGTAAAGTAAATACAGCATCAAAATATGAGTCAAATTCCACCTAATTGAACTGCACTAGGCTGAATTCAGGCCTGCCGGCAACTCAGAACGCAATGACAATACATGCAGGTTAGAAATCGATGAATGCACGGTTTAAAGCTTCATCTGAGTGCGGAAAACAACAAGCCCGGGAGCACTGTTTTGCTATTAGAAATCAATTTTTGACCTTCTGCTTGCTCTGCCTCCAACTTAATCTGCCAACACCGTGAGGGCATGTATCAGCAAGCAGAGCCGCTTCACACGTTACTGACGTTATTATAACGTCCTCTCAGGAATATCTGCCAGTTGTAGGGGTCATTTGTTTATTTTCTTAGATAAAAGTCGAACCCTGTTAAGGTGGATGTTTTACGCGATAACGCTGAATGCTGTATCGTTTATAGGAAATGTTATGAATATGCAATTCATTCTGCTAATCAGCGCATGCACAAACGCCTGAACCGCGGAGATTAGATGACTTGAAACAGCAAGTTGTTAGCATAAAGAAATAAATAAATAAATCCATACATAACGTGTAACATAATTCATTCAGACTTGCACACCGCTTATCCTGATGGATTCATGGATTTTTATTTTCTTCTGAAGTTTCAAGTCTTGTGTTGAAAATCCTGGGGCTGCGGGCTTTTCTCGCCCGTGTGAAAAACGCAGGAGGAAACATTATTTGGCCGTAGGACGCTGCGCCCTCCAGCTGTTTGGTACGTCAATCAAGGCGAGCTCACGCTCTCAAGATGCTCCAAAATGCCTCAGGTGATATTTAGAGCGTTTCAGAGCTCCTCAGCGTGGATGCTGTGGGTTTTTTTTTTTCTTGCACGGAAGGAATAGCAATGATTTATGGAAAACTACCATTTTACTTTTCTCTGCGTGAGTCTAGGAGAGACAGGAAACCTCAAAGACTCATCAAAGTCACGGCTAACATCTATCACTGCGGGTTTATGCGTAGCTGACAGTATAACTATGGTCAAAAAAACAGGGGTTCATCCAGCGCCCTCTCTTTCTTTTAGAAACCGTAACCAAGAAGCTTTGAGAAACGGTTTGTTATGCTTAGAAAAATCATGGCATTACCACGATGACAACAAGTTGGGTATTAGTGTTCATCTGCGACCAACCTTGCCCTTCGCAACCTTCCTTTTATTTATTTATTAATTAAAATATATATATTTGTTGCATACTGAAAACTACAGGTAGGACTTCTATTCTCATAGTAGATAATGTTTTTAGAGTATCCCTGCAAGGTTTCGTTGTTATTACACATTTCGTAAGCTTTTCGACGAAACCCATGGACCAATCCCACAAGGCATGATGGTACGACATCGAATCACATGCTCCGCTAAGTAATGGTTAGTAAATAAATGTTTTTCTTTAATAAGGAAAGTCCGGCTGATGTATGGCTTCTGTGGGAGTTGTGGCGGTGGTAGTTCAGTGGTTTACTGATCGGAAGATCGGGGGTTCAAGCCCCAGTATCGCCAAGATGCCACTCTTGAGTCCTTAAGCAAGGCCCCTAACCATCTGTGCTCCGGGGGTGCTGTATCAAGGCTGAGCTGTGCTCTCACCGCAACTTTCTAACATCAAATCATTTCTAACATCTAAAAAATTAGCTGTAAAATAAAGTGGAAAGCACCACCACCATTCAAGTACTACTTTCCTCAGTGGTGGCTGCTTTGTTCTTTGTAATTGTCCATGGACATTTTTCTTCACTTCTAGAACCCAAACCTGAGCTCATGACTTCCAATGTAAAAAGTTACATTGCTAACCCTAACATTAACTTAAACTAGCACTTCCCCCCCTGTTCATTCTCTGTCTTCATGCTTTACGAAAATAAAGTGTGCTAGAACACTTCTCAACAGAGTTTAGCCTGATTGTATAGTAAATCTGCAGCTTAGTGAACCAGTGTTGAGGTATTCTTTGATGGAGACTCGAAGCACTTCTGTACGTTGCTCCGATTGATGTCGTAAATGTAAATGTGAATTAAGAAAGCAATGAGCAAGTATATACTGTGGAATTACTGTGGAACACTTAAACAAACAACGTAAACGATCCAAACAACGTAAACGATATAAATCACATAATCCTAAAGGGGACAAGTTGTGTGACTGGATTGGAGGAAAGAAGAGACGTGCAGAAATGTGATTGGTCACAGCTATTATATTTCACATCGTGTACCCACGTTTTGGAAAATGCCCATATCTGATTGCATATTGCATGGCGGGTGAGTATGACACCAGGCTATCCACATTAAAACTCTCAAAGACCTGACAAAGTCACAGCAAGCAACAGCTGGTCACTTAGGGGAAACACTGCGTACATTAGATTTGCTTGTGGAGACCTCTCAAATGAACAGAATGTGGTATTTTTTGAGTGTATACATACCCACACACACACACACACACACAAAGATTAATCACCATTACATTTATAAATCACCATGCAAATTAAAGTGTGGCTCACTGCAGCACCTCTGCTGATTAACAGCCAGAACAGGCAGCCGGCAGCGGCGACTTTCCTCCAGCCCGTAATGCTAAGCAAATACCACCAATTATTGTTAATTAATTTGTGTTCGCGACACAGTGTTTGTCGTAGCTGCCTCTGAAAACACAGGGGTTATTGACGAAAACATTAAAATGCATAAATGAAGTAATATCGCGCACGTGCCGAGCGGCAGGCGGCTTTATCGCGTACTGTTCGATTAGCAGTTCTGGTAATGAGCCCAGGCTCGGATTTCGACTTCTGACTGAATATATAAAATACACCGAGCGGATGTAGTATTGCTCAGCGAAGCGACGTACTTGCTTCACGCAACGAGGAAGGGAAAAATTGAACTGAAATATATAAAAAGAAGAGAAAAGAACAGAGTAAAAAACAGCTGAAAAAAGGAGCCTATTTAATATGCGCAATAAACTGCTACTGTTATTACATACGTTTTATCTTAATTATAAAATGATCTCAAAACTACGTTTTATAGGCAAATTTGGAAACAGCCTCCTAGGTTGACAACAAAAAAAAAGCTTAATTCCTGTCTGCTTTTTCAATAAAGAACACTGATTTGAATATTAAAAAATATATTTAAATATACAAATTTCAGCCAATCTAATAGGGAAGCAAAATAATCCATTCAAAAGCGAATCCGCATCTACCACAAACATATTACATTTACTAGAAGCAAATATCCAGCTACTATTTACCAGATAATATATCTGTAATGGTGCCCGTATTCGGTACAGGGCTCTCGGTTCGGTGCACTTGTGTACCGAATGCAATCTTTTTTATGTGCGGAACTTAGTTACAATCTGAGTTCCCTCACGAATATATTAAATGGTCAACCGAAAATTTTCTTTTGTCTCCACCACGCATTTTGAGCACAGCGACACTGTGGCTACTCGATCCATACCGGAAACACGATTTATATTAAAAAAATCCAATTTTGTTACGTGAATCTGTGAAATTGCTGCCACTTCCTGTCATCGCCAATGATTGTATATATGGATATGGATTCTCTTGCGTTTTATGTACAGCTTCAAGAATTTGTCTTGAAAGGAAAAATCCCTGACAATTCCGCATATCGATGGAATGAATAAACGAACGAAGGATGAAAGGAAGGTATGACCTAATTTTGAATAAATAAATTGAATGAATAAATAACTTGTATCTTGCATGCTTTTTAAATGCAGACATTTGCTAAAATCTGCTAAAAAACTTTTAAGTAAAACACATCTTTAAAAAATTATTTAATAACAAAAAAAAAAAAAAAAAGAAGAAAGACTTGTACACACATCTGTATTAACCGAATTGGGTCTAACAAATATTAACATGTATTTAATTTTATTTATCAGCTGCATTTGTGCTTATTTAATCAATTACTTACGATTTTTTATTTATTTTTTTATTTTTTTTAAACCAAGCACATATTTTATTTAAAATTGTTATTCAAAATGCAAACTGTTAATGTTCACAAATGTTAATTATAACAAACGATGTTAAACATGACCGAACCTTAGATTTTATGTACCGGTATACCCCTAATAGATGACACTAACTTTATGAAAACTATAAACAAAAAACGCTACTTTCTAAACAAATAAAAAAAATATTTACCTCAGAATCAACCTTACTACTATAAAAACTAACTATGAGCTAAAATTATCTTAGCAGTGTACATGATCGCTTGTTAGTCAGATATCTGTGATCCATAAATCTAAGAATTAAGAAGTAATGCAAATAAACTAATATTTAAATACCCCATATGAAGGAATCAGTGAGCGGTACTGATATGAAACCAGATCTCAACCAATGAGCCTTCGCATTCCGTATCTAACCAGGGAAGCGGTTAACCCGGAGCCATTAAATTGACGTGTATGATTTGTAACAATCAGCGTAATCTGTAATATGTGCACAGACGAACCAAAGACATATTCTACACATTAGTGCTCTAATTTCACCGGATCATAAACGGCACCTTTATTTATTTATATATATTTATTTTCAATGAGAAGACCTCTCGTTTATTTATAGCTAACTACACAGAAGTAATATTCTCCTTGAGAGGACCTTCTAATTAAATAAAGCTAATTGACTTTCTATGAACTGGGCTAGCATCCAAACATGATTACTTGCTATTTAGCCTGTTTAGCTTAGCCGTGCTTGTTTAGCTGAGAATGAGTGAGGCCGTGGAGAGAGTAGAGGAGGAAGTTAATTCTGTTATCTCTACTGGGGCCGTTTCATTAGCGTGCCGCTAACACGCGAAGCGCGAGAAGTGATATCTCTCAGCAACCGAACTAAATGAATTGATCCAATAGGTTGAACGAGTCGGGGAAGTTCTGCTTATTTTGCAGGGAAATTGTGCTAAAATTAGTGCTGATCTTTTCCAATTATATCCGGCTGCAATATCTGCGGACTGGATTTTCAAAAGGATTTCAAGTTTCAGCTTCAGCACTGAAGACAAAACCATATATCTTGAGCTTATTTTCTCCCGGCTGTAATATCGGCACTGCGCATATTCGAGCGATGCGGGACCTTTTTTCCGTCTCGCTGTGTGTGTCAGCACAGTGAGACTTTTCACCCACAAGGCTGAGGTCATTATTTACCCATAGGCTATAATGTGATATATTTTGTTGCCCCCTTTTTTTTGGCTTTTTGAGCGTATACAATCTCCTTACAGAAGCCTGGTTCATGGGATCCCTCCCGCTGAAAAACTGTCGGATTACCAATGTGGCCGAATGGCGGGAAACTCTTCGAGTATGACACCTATCCGTTTTATATTTTCCGCTTGCTTTGCCGCTTTTGTGTGAAGCGCCAGGCCAAAGAGGTTTAAGGTTTAAGGCCCGGCTGCGTTCATCTCAATCCCCCCGTTTGATAAGAGCTTTTCTGACCACACAAAGACTCAGAGACATGGCTCTCCTCTGGGGTGCGACAGGAGGCCGTGTTGGCTTTTTTATTTTTTTTATTTTTTTGGCAGCAGTGCAGGATTGCTCAATTGCACGACCTCAATCGGAAAGCTGAATGAAGGCGGATGAAGGGAAGGCGGTTCAGGCTTATACAACATCGATCTGAGGTTTATCTCTTATCACAGGAGTGAATGAAGGGAGTAATGGCTGAGGTGTGAACGATCAGCTGACACAGGGGGTGACACGTGTGAATATGAGTGTGTTTTTTTAAAAACTTAAGCATTAAGTAAAAAACTTAAAATTTGTTTCCCAACAATGACAGGCTGAACATGTGTTATGCAAAAAAAAGCATAAAAACAAAAATGTGGAAAGGCAGAAAAAAACAAAAACAAATGTAAGACGTAGAGACAGACTTCCTCCGAGGTCCTGGCCTTGGAAGTGGAAGAATGAACAGGGCCCTGGGGTGTGAAAGATGACAGTGTCCTTATGATAAATCGTGCTGCCTCGTCACGTAGCGGGACTGCTAATGCAGCGCCATATGGCCAAAACCAAAATGGCTGCTTTAGTAACCTATAACCTCGACCATGACAGCAGAACACAGCGTACTGTTGTTTTTTCCTTTTATACATCATGTCCTCTTCCTCCTGGTGTTGTTGTTTCTTTTTATGCAGACTGTATGACCAAACAAGCAGTGTATTAACAGTAGCATCCTCAGAAATGAACAAAGTAACACAGGATAATACTGGGAAATTATCTTATCAACCTGCAAAGCAACAGAGAAAACGACAAACTGTAAATGCTAACCTTGACCCAGGCGATATCTTCACACGACGAAACAGACGGCAAGAAAACTCAAACAAATATGGCTTCCCTTAATAACTGGCTTACTTAATACCCTGACAGAAAAACAAACAAAACATATCCTGCAAACTTGTTTCTTTATTAACCAGGGTCATACTTGAAAAATACAACAAAATATCGTGAAAAAGACTGAAACAAAATGGCTGCCTTGCTAACCTGCTGCGCTAACCAACACTAGCTTGCTAACACGGACTTAACTATCCGAATCAAAACCAGAACATTAGAAATGACCTGTTATGTTATATATATATATAAAAGTAAAATGGCTGCCATCTTGTTGTTAGCAGAAAGCTTTTTCACATTGACAAAAATTTCCTTCTTTCCTTCGAAACAAATATGGCCGTCTCCAGTTAGCCTGCTACTCACTGTGAATTTATACTTCATTTCCACAACAAAATGCTACACAGGACGTTATAATAGAGACTTAGCGTACGTGCCTGCTGCTAGCATGTCCCTGAAGTTTAGTAATGAGTGAATGAATACACTGCTTCCCTCGTGAGTGTGTTCCAATCCCCACACACACACACACACACACACATCCCTGTTTCTGTGATGTATTTAATTATGTTTCCCCTGGCAGTGGAGATAGCGAATTGTTAATTACGCTTTTGTCGTCTCTTGAACAGAACTACTCGACCAAATGGGAGGGCTTGTGATTAACAATGCAGCTGGTTATTCCAACTATGTGCCAAAACTATGACGCCATTTACCCTCTCACTCTATCTCTCTCTTTCTCTCTCTGTTTTTAACTCAACGATTGCTTCACTTCTCCGGCTCTATCTGTTTTTTTATTTTTTATTATTTATTTATTTTTTGCCTCTGTCAGTGCTGTTTATTTCTGTCATCCCTCTTGCCATGCACTGCCTGATCTGAGATAAGATAACCTTCCATATTCTGACAGGTAGCTAATCTGACCACCATGTGTTTTTATCTGAGCAGGACAACCTTCTTATTAAATACTACTATCCTATGAAATTATGAATGTTTGCAGGGCAAAAAGGAAGAGGAAACAAAAATCAGGAAAAATAAATAAATAAAAAATGTGTCTATTAATGCATTCCGGGCACGTATTTGAATGTGAATAAAGCAGAATAAGCTTCTTCAGCCGCGTTTGATGTTAACGCTATGATTAGCATCATGATCAGAGAGATTATTGCTAGTATGGCTGCTCCAGCTAGCACACATGGTCAGCTCTGATTTAATTAGCATGCTCATCTCTTCTCTTTTTAACCTATTGCTTTGGCTTTCTGCTTGTAAAACGCTAAACTGCTTTCTGTACTCAATTCTACAGTGTGGAAGAAGTGTGCGGCTGTCGCTTCTAGTCGAGGAGGTGTGGTCTTCGTGCCTGCCAGTCTCAGTGATCAAGGTGTGGCATTTGCGTATATCAGTTTCATGAAAGTGGTGTGGCCTCTGTTATCTTAATGTGTTTTTCAATCCCAGTAACAAAGGTATAGTCACATGACCTGTCAGTCCTAATGAAGGAGGTGTGGCCTATGACTGTTCATCTAAGAGAAGTGCCCTATGTATCTATTAAATCGAATAAAGCAAGTCAAGTATTTGTACCTAACAAATGATATTAAGGGTGTTGTGACTGTCAATCTGAGTAAAATGGGTGTGGCCTATGTGCTTATTAATCCTAACAAAGAAGGTGTGTGGCTTCTGTACCTATAGAGATGTGGCCTTCCATACTGAAAACACTGTACTACCTATTTGAAATAAATGCTAAAACATTTCTTAATTGTATACACACACACACACACACACACACACACACACACACATCGTAAAAAATAAACATGGCTAGTCTTGTGGTGATCAGTTTGGGGTGGAATACTGTCATTTGTTAATAATTTATATATACGTATATATAACATTTATATATACGTATATATACAAACACTGTGTCATTGCTCATAGAAATCAGAATTCAGGTTCACTGGCCAAGTGTCTTGACACACACAAGGAATTTGGTTCCGGCTGTTAGTGACGCTCAAAAGTCCAGACATAAATAACACTATACATTTAGCATGGACTATACAAGACCAAACAGATAATGTGAGACAATATAGACAGTACGAGTAATTGTCCATGTTTTAGAGAAACAACACACGTTTACATTTTTTTTTGCTCAATTAAAAACCTGCCTGTTCTTTTTTACCTATTATAAACACTCTAAGTCGCAAATGGTAGCGCAAATGAAGCCAAATAACCAACTGCTGCCACGCACAGATGGCCAGCTGCTCTGTGACGCTCCAGCTCTACTCTTTGTGCTGCGTGTGAGGATTTTCAGGGCGGTGATGGCGCTGTTCCGAGGTGCCAAAAATCCCTGGACACACGCGATAACGTAAATCTGTCTAAAGCGGCAGAAGGACTGCTCGAGCCACCCACCCTTACACTCATCGTTCGTGTTAGCAGAGGTGATTATGTGCTTAAGTGTAAACGCGTATCGATCGACTCCACCAATAAGTCTATGGAGCTGAGTCATTGGATTTAAACTGATAGCTGTGTGTAAGACGCTCGTAAATCACGCAAACGCCCAGCCTCACACACATTCCTGCAGACAGAGCTCGAGAGAGACTGTGCATAACTCAAGCTAATGTTTCCTTACTTTTAGTCCCCAGGCTAAGAAGCACAGGTGTGACTGAACAACAGAAGCAGGACAGGACACGAGTCGAGAGACACAGAGGACGGAGACGGATTCTTCACTGACGCCTCGTCAGCCTATCCAGCCATGCTGCGATTTTACGCCGGAATAATCGCAGCTCAGATGTCTCCTCAGGTTCGGATCCTCTACATGCCACAGGACCAAACTAGACGACCCTTGATCTTGGCAAGAACAGCCATAAGGGATTATGAGCTGGATCAGGGCTGATACGGAGAACATTTCAAGGAACTGATACTTTCTTCATCTTGTACAGAGTAGTTACTTAAAGAATGATGGGGCATGGGGTTTTATTCCCGAAGTTCCTCAGCAATTTGCCCACGATTGGAAACGGATTATAATGTGACGTTTTTTATCCATTTCTAAGTACATATAATGTTGTCAAAAATCAGTTGTCTGGAGAAATATCCTGACTAAATGGAAATAAACTTAATTCATTTAGCTTTTCGCCGAGCACATCGAGACGATTGAGAGCTAACTTAGAGCTCAGAAATGTGCAACCTAAAGCAAAAAGGCAGAGCTGTGTTCTCTTCTCTTTACAAAAAAACTTAAGTAAAGCAAATTTATGTATTTCAGTCAACAGGAAGGCACTGTTTAATGAATAATGATGGTTAGATGGAGAAATAGTGCATGAAATTGTGACTGAAATAAAATAAAAAAAAACACACTCATGGAAAACAGTACTTTTCCTCACTGTAATCTGTTCCTGAAATTAGTTCTCCCAACTCCTGCACTTTGAACGCCCACAGTTTCAGAGCTAAGATGCTAATTCTGAGCGAACGTGGCATTAATTTGTGCAAATTGCCTAGTCTGTGCAGTGCAGACGCAGTGTTTCCAGCGACAGGCTGAATTGCATCTCACCTCTGCTGGCCCCGGGCTCAGGGAGCGCGGGTGCTGAAATTGTGTCCCTTCATTAATGATCTCAATGCATCAGAGCTGACAAGGAGTGTAAGGGCTCAGCTCTCGAATATACGCCGCAAATTATTCTCACGCAGAGTGGGAGACAGGGGAGAAATTACAGGATAGGGGAAAGAAAGAGAAAATCCGTGAAACAGGGCTAGAGGACGAGAGCAAAAGTGAGATAATGAAAAAGAGAAAAGAGGAAGGCAGCTGAGTGGCAGAAACGAGAGAAGAGAGAGAACGTGAGGATGCAAAAGAATGAATGGAGGAGAGAATCAGAGAGAAGGAGAACACAAGAACGAACAGATGTATTGAAAGTGTAAAGATAATGAGCGAGAGAGGAAACGGCAGAGAGAAAATGAGAAGGAAGACAAAATAAGAAAGAAAGATGGAGAGAAAAATGGTGATAAAAACATTGTATGTGCATCTGTGTGTGTGTGTGTGTATGTGTGTGTGTGTTTGGAAATGATGACATCCTCCTCTTTGTCCCCTTTAAGCCTTCCTGAGGCTTTGTAATTAATTTCCGTGTTTTTTTATATGCTAAAGCAGAGATGATGCCAGAGATGATGCTGAGTGTCGCAGCAGCAATCAGCTCTTCATTTGCTGCTTTATTTCCCAAATCCACCTTCACAGGCCACGCACCTGCACACACACAGCTCTCAGGGTGTTGTAGCGGTCAGACGTTTGCTGAATTACTAAAATGGCGCTAATAAAACGCCTCGAGGAGTTCACATTATCTTAACACTGCGGGTAATGGCAGAACTTTTTGTGCCCTAAGTCGTATAATAAGGAAAGAAAAGTCTGAGTATAATAGCGAGACCTTGTACATTTCTTTCAGTATTTCATCCAGAGGCCACGCCTACTTTAAGGGACTGGCAGGCAGAGTGGCCACACCTCCATAATGACCAACAGGCTCTGACACACAACAGGCTCAGGCCTGTTTCTTGTAGAACAAAACACACAAGCCACGCCTCCTTAGATTAGACATACACACAAAGGCCACGCCTCCTTATCTTAGACAGTCACAAAATGGCCATGCCTCCTCCTCCTCCTGGACTGTCACACAAAGGCCACGCCTCCTTCTCTTAGACAGACACACAAAGGTCACGCCTCCTTTTCTTAGAATGACACACAAAGGCCACGCCTCCTAGTCTTGGACTGACACAAAAAAACCACGCCTCCTTCTCTCACACAGACACACAAAGGCCACGCCTCCTCTCAGACAGACACACAAAGGCCACGCCTCCTTCTCTTATACAGACACACAAAGGCCACGCCTCCTTCTCTCAGACAGACACACAAAGGCCACGCCTCCTCCTCTCTGACAGACACACAAAGGCCATGCCTTCTTCTCTCAGACAGACACACAAAGGCCACGCCTCCTTCTCCTGGACTGATATACACAGGCCACGCCTCCTTCTCTCAGACAGACACACAAAGGCCACACCTCCTTCTCCTGGACTGACACACAAAGGCCATGCCTTCTTCTCTCAGAAAGACATACAAAGGCCACGCCTCCTTCTCTTAGACAGACACAAAGACCATGCCTCCTTCTCTCAGACAGACACACAAAGGCCACGCCTTCTTCTCTCAGACAGACACACACAAGCCACGCCTCCTTCTCCTGGACTGGCACACAAAGACCACGCCTCCTCTCAGACAGACACAAAGGCCACACCTCCTTCTATCAGGCAGACACACAAAGGCCACGCCTTCTTCTCCTGGACTGACACACAAAGGCCACGCCTCCTTCTTTCAGGCAGACACACAAAGGCCACGTCTCTATTCCACTGTGAGCTCTGTGGAAGAGTGCACCAGGTCGTCAAACCCTCCACATGATCATGCTGACAGAGTCACAGATGGAAGCGTCTCTTTGGAACGAAGCGATAAGCTGATGCTACTAGACACTTTCGTGCTCATCTCTCTATTTCTCTTCCTCTCTTTTCCCTTATACCACTTTCTTTCACTTGCTTTCTGTCTATCTCTCCCTCCGTCACTAATCCTGCCTGTCTGCCTGTCTCTCTATTTCCCTACTTTTTACTCTTTCTCTCACCACATCTGTTTCTATATTTCTTTTTCTTCCTTTATCCCTGTCCCATTCTAACTACATGCCCGTATCTCTCTGTCCATCACTCTTTTATATATATTCACTCCTTTTATCCCTATTATCCTCTATTACTCTTCCACCCTGGTTTCCATCTTCATTCTCTTTCTCTCTCTCGTGCCCTCGCTCTTTCTGACACATTGCATTACGCGAAGGAACTCGTGCTCGTGGCGTGAAATGCATCGCTACATCTTTCGCACGCACGCCAGATCCGTGTCGATCCCATCTACCCTATGAGCACACAGACACACAGCTTTGTGTGGCGAGTGTGTAAGTGCGTGCGTGTGCATCCCAGGGGCTTGGATCAAACAGATGGATAAAGAGAGGGATAAAAAGAGTGAGATGAGGCCAACTGGTCTGAGGCGGTGCCAGAGAACAGGGATAGACTGACATGAAGGATTTCATCTCGGCGATAACGGACCATTTAGATCAAGAGAGAGAGAGAGAGAGAGAGAGAGAGAGAGAGAGAGAGAGAGAAAGAAAGAATAGAGCTCAATCCACTGACTGGATCTTTGCATGTTCTCTTCCTTTTCATCACTCTCTTTAACTCTGAATACACAATCGTTCAAACCAGTGTGTAATTTTTATATGTCTGCGTTTTTTTTGCGATTTGAAGCCATTTTCTGTTCAGATTTATATGAGATGACTAAGACAGAGAAAGCAAAAAAGGTACTTTATAAGACCTTTTTTGGTTTGTGGTGTGTGTGTGTGTGTCTAGTGTGTTGTTGGCTATGTCCTGTTAAAACACTCTGTCCATTTGCATTCTTTCCCCTTGAGGAAAGCAGACATTAGGAAATAAATGCAGTATTCCAGGCGATGGATAACCAAGTTTAAGACGTCACGTGTTTGAAGGATGTGGTCCTGAATATTTCAAGCGCAATGTTGAAACAAAACCCAGTTCGTTCCATGCTTTAATGATTCGTACACAATTTTAAACCCTCCGACCTACAGAGTATAGTGGCTTCGAAACCTGCAGCTGGCAGAATATTTTGCGATGCTCTTTCAAGCCACACGTTTCCTATTCCTATTTTTTTGTCGCATTTTTATTACAAAGTCTTGCGTTTGAGAAAGGAATTTAGAAATAAAACCCCAATCGGAGCCATTAGGGTTTCACAAGCCAGTGCACTCTTAGTGCCGGTCCCAAGCCCGGATAAATGGGGAGGGTTGCATTAGGAAGGGCAAATCGAACATGCGGATCACGAATACGGATGATCGGCTGTGGCGACCCCTAATGGGAGAAACCGAAAGAAAGAAAGGAAAGGGGTCGACAAAGTGCATCTTCTCAACATGACACTTCCTCTTTAGCCGTAGTGTAAAAATACCAAATCCATCTAGCATTATTAAGAGTATTATTAGTGAAAGTTTCCCATTCAATTAGAACCTTTTCATAAAGCTTATAAATCTCACATTCTTACAAGCCGTTGTTTTTGTCATTTATAGACGTGGCCTCACTTCTGTTTCAGCAGTTCCAACCTTTGTATTTCTCCTAGTTAGCGATATTTACCTAAGGACCCGAAAGAGATCCTATTTTTCTGACCACATAAGCTCCGGGTTCTAATCTACATCAAATCCTTCCCTGGATGTTTCCTATAAAAAAGTCCTGAAGGAAAAGGAGTTGATTCACCTGAGTTCAGCCGTGCCAATGAATAATTAAAATCTAAGAGAGTGCACGCAGTGGGAGCGATTGCTCATGGCTGAACTGATGCTAGACAGAGTGCATATCTTGGTCCTGAGCAGCACAAAGAAGCAAGATTACATCATCTCCAGTGCTGCCATTAAACAAAGAAAAGTTTGTCCAAGCATCCAAGCGAGCTGGACCTGGCTTCCCAGGCGGCAATGCTGTAGAAATGACATCATGCTCTATATTCAGTTGTTGAAGGAATGTTTCTTTGGTTTTGGAAAGCAGATCAGAAGATCGCAAGAGTGCAAAAGGTAGCGTAAGGGCCAAGAGTGGTTTAAACCAAGAGGAAATAGTTATTGGTAGTCGACTTCGACTTTTGATCTCGACTGTAAACAAATGAACAGAGTCTGTAATGTTACTGTAAAAAGATCTGTGATACTACTCCTAGAAAATGTAATGGTAAAGTACATAAACAGATAAACGCATGGACGGCGCTCAAAGCGTTTCTTTAGCTGATTAAAGCAATAGTCAGCTGTATAATTTCTAACAGGGGCAGAAGAACAATTGGACCATGAACTGAAGGAACTTGAAGAAATTATAACGCACAGGCCAAGCAAGAGGTCGAACCAGGGCAAGTCAAATACAGGTATGAGGCAGGAATGCGAAATGTGAGGTTGTTTTTTGAGAAGGAACGTTTCCATGTCTCAGAGTTCAGCCTTCAAGGTTTAAGTGGAACTCATTGATGGGGTCTTGTTTGATGCAATGTTTTGGTTTAATCATCCTCCTTCTTCTGGTGAACATCTCTCAAGAGCATTATTATCTCAATTCAGAGTGTCGGAGTGGAAAATGCAGTGCGGCCTGGATGGTTTTCTCCTCCTTCTGAATCCTCTCGACTCCGTGATAATTCACCACCTTTTGACTTTTTGACCCCGAACCCAGACAAAAGAGGCGGGACTTCTAGTCTCCGATAAGAACAAGCCACCTACGCGGTGCAGGGACCATCTTCCACTTCAGAGGTCTCTGTAAAAAAGCTACGCTGGAAATGTAGAAAAGATCATGACACATGGCAGAACTAGAATGACAGATTGAGATTCCAAAGGCATAGCTTTGCCTTTGCTGTAATGACACTAGTTTTTCTTGTGAAGAGTTTGATAATTAGTTGAATAAAAACAGGAGAAACACTGAAATGCTGAAGCGTGTTCAATCGGTCCTCTGGAACAATAGCTACCTATTTTATGAACAACCTCTCTGAATAAGAACACTAATACCATAACTGCACACTTTATAGCTGTAATATGGAACTTACTTCCACAACATTAAATGTAATTAGAAATGCATAAAAAGATCAGATGTTTATTAACGAATGAGAAAACGTTAGCAATAATAATATACATGATATATTCTATAATAAGAATAAATATTATGTAGCTTTTAAGAGTCCAATGGGACAGAACATCTAAATATAGAGATACACTATGAATTTGATGTGAATATATATATATATATATATATATATATATATATATATATATATATATATATATATATATATATATATAAAACAATCGCTCTGATTACTTGGCTGGGATTTTCCGGCTCTTTTGAAGCTGTCAATACATGTAGCAGATGTTTCTCTATGATAATGAACAAAGTCTATCTTTCCAGCCTGCATAATAATATTTAGAGCACCACTGCTGTTGTCTCCACTTATCCTTTAGCTAAATCATATCTGACGCTCTACTCATACACAATGATTCATTTCCTTTATTAATTACAGTCAGGGGAAATTTTTTGTCTAGGCAGAGATCTATAAAGTCAGAGCAGATTAGGTTCGATCATTTTAATTATGGAAATAAATAACCAGCCATTATCTCTCCTGTTACAGAGTAGCATGCAGGCCAGGCTGTGAGTAATGAAAAAGTGGTGCTTTCTATAGAGCAACAAAATAAATAAATAAATTGCACAAGAGGCTAGCGGTGAGGGAAGCAAAAAAAAAAAGGAAAAAAAAAAGCAGCACAATGGCAGTGAACTTCCTTTCGAACCAGAAGGGCCAACTTCCTTCTCAACAGCTGTACCTGCTGACTTGGACACTTTACTGATTCAATGCTTTTCATACTTTGTGGCTCCACAAAGACAGAGCTCACCTGGGTGGGTAGATAAGTCTGTAAATGAGCACAGTTCGGAGACAAACAGGCTCTTTGGCAAAATGTGTGGGTCTCTGGCATCTGTAAAGCCGAAGGATAAACCACAGTGCTGGGTGCTCTGTGAGCTCAGGATATTTCCAGGCTGTGTAATTTTACAAAGGTTTTCATGCAGAGAGCTGAACCTCACTCTGGTGAACATACATTGCTGAGGCACTGGTCTATTCAGGCATGAATTTGAACACTTCAGCAGTGCCTTTGTTTTCCTGTCAGCATTGCGGCAATAGGAACAGAATCATGCGGATTTACAGGGGAAATAAGTGTGTGTGTGTTTTAGGGGGGAGAGCTGGATGACTTGGTATACCTCATGGATCGAGGCTTGGTCTCGTTGTTCTTCAGCACCGCTTCGGAAAGCGGTACCTTTGGGCCAATAATAAACCTAAACCAACCACAAACCAAACCCTATTTCTTGCCCAGCCCTAAACCTATGCTCAACCCTTACTGTAACCTGAGTAAACCTTAATATTAAAACTAAACATATTCCAACCCAAACTTTGGCCATACATGAACTAAAATCAAAGCTTGCCTAACCCCAATCCTAAAACTAAACCTAGGCCACAGAAAAGCCAAACATCTTCCTTGTCCAGCACTAAACCTAGGCCAACACAAAAGCCAAGCCTATTCCTAGGTGAAGCTCAAATGACTCTGTCATACATTTCATACATATTGTTGCACTATCTGTAAACACACTATGACTGTTCAATTAAAGAAATCATTAGACTTCCTGTAGACACTTGTAAATAATTATACATTTCTTATGCCTCATTATTACTATTTCTTTTATATTTGCTGTAGTTTGTTCAGCAAATATAGAGCCTAGAAGATATGTGAAGATCCACAATCAAAGACAGCACCATTCTATTATTCCAATGGATCACTGGATTCTAATAAAAAGCCTTCAAGCTTAAAGCCAATTTATTAAGCTACACTTAACTATAGTTAACTCACTTGTGTGCCTTCACCAAATTGTTGCCATCAATTTTGGTGTGATTTTCAGGAGTCCACATTCTTTTGGCGATGCAGTGTATATTGAATGTGATGAACCGTGCCTAGCGAGAACAGTAGGGCCAAAAAAATAAAGGCTGCACCTTGACACAGCGATCCAGAGATAAACATTTCCTGTGTGGGATGTGTCTCAGCAGGGCTGCACTGTCTTCGCTTTATTCGGCCGCTCTGTGAGTAACAGTAGAGTGTAAAATAAAGTCAGAACCAGCCAGCGATGATGAACGGAAAGCCAGATGGTCTCCTGACATTGACACACACTCTCAAGTTACTGAATTCTCCCCAAAGCGTGGGAAGACTGAACTAGGGGAAAATTTACAATGTCTACTGAATGACAAAAAGCTACCAAGTGCAAATATACGTTTGGAGTATCATTTTGCAGCTTCTGTCACTTTGAAGTGGGAGACATATTTTTGAAGCTTCAAAGAACTAGCGCTGCAGCCGAAAAAACGCTAATCTCTTTTAATCACGGCGTTAGCTGCAGCTGCCGTCGGGACTGCGTGTGTTAACGGATTACACGCGGGAACTTGCCTAGAAATTTCCAGACATACGTTGGAGGTTACAGATATGACAGTGTTACTTCTGTTTGACCCTACCAAATTTCTCATAAAAAAAAAAAAAAGATGTCCAATTCAGTGGGAGGATGCGGGAGTCGCTCTGTTCTCTTTTAAAAACTCGTGCAAGTAGATTCCGAGTGGACTTCATTATACTTCCATCAAAGCACTTAATGCAAATGAATTCGGTGAGTCTGCTAGTTCATCACTAATGCCGTTCCTCATCATCCCCTATCCTGGCCGCATGCTAATAGCCCAGTGGCGCATTTTCTCCTCCCGGCCTTCGTCGAGTCTCTCGTAATGATGCAACTGCATCAATTGCCTTTGTTCTCTATAGGATCCTCCTATATGGCATGGAGAGTTGCTTGCATAGGTCTGAACTGACTTATCATGACAGCTGTGGCTCAACTTATTAGTCAGTGTAGCGGCCTTTATTATGAACTACGCATATTGTATCCCGGAATAGTTTAAGATACTGTGTACTTTGTTCTTCTTGCACATGAGATCCATGAACAGAAGCCCTGCAAATCCTGCCACAGAATTCTGAGCATTCATTTTCACATCCAGTATGGGCTACTTTGTAGTCTGACTCAGTGGTTAGTGCTACAGGTTTAATTCTGGATGGTCAAATTTCCCCTTTTTTCCGCTTTTATACTCAATAACAGGTGAACGTCTGTTTTCGAACGAACACTTACGCTAGGTACTGCTGAATTCCCTGAGGTCTAGTAGTATAAACAGTGAAACCTGCGAGCAATCAGGGAAAAGTTTTAAAAGAACTGCTACAAACTGAGTTTCTTATGACGGAGGCAACAAGGAAAGGTAAAAGATGAAAGAAAGAGAGAACAAAAATGCAAAACGAGAGCAGAGCGGCAAAATGAAAGGTTGAGGAAGACAAAAACCAATGGAAATAAGAGGTGAGAGAGATCGGAGAGAGAGGTAAACAAAAGGGTGGAAATAGCAATTTGAACACAGAAATTACTTGAGAAAAGTGCGGCTCAGATAGAAGAAGAAAAAAAAAGCGGATACGATCTATGCCAGAGAACATCATTTCACGCTACTGACACCACCGGGCTCCATTACTCAGCGCCAGAGAGAGGGAGACAGAGAAAAATAGGGGCGGAGAAAGAAAAAAAAACAAGCTCTTGTTTTGTTTTACGTATAATCCATTGAGGAAATGACCTTGTTCATGCTCATTACCAACCCCGTTCCACCCCTCTGAATGGAACGATCCGGAAAGCTGGCAGATTGGGCCAAGTGGGATCATTTATGAATAAGGCATGACCTCCTTCCCACGGAAGACACAAACCACTTCAGTTTCACACTGGACACGGACAAGATAGGGACTGTCTTTATGCGTTAGTGCGGGTCAGAGCGTACGAGAGGTTTTCTTACTCGGCGCAAACAAACAGTAACTCAAATTTTCTATTGTACATTAAAGCAGCCTACATTAGCATAGCTGCACAAGCCGCGGGCAGCACCACACACCTTCATTCGTCCTCGTTTTCACTGTCCACTTTGGAAAGATGGCATTTGATTACCCGGTCGCTAAATTATAACGCAAAGATATAATCTGTCCAAATTTGGTTATGGGTGTTTGGTTTAGTGAATAGCAGAATGAAGAATGAAAGTGGCAAGCGTTCGCGAGTCAACCGTGTTCCCGCTGCCTCATATCTCAGGGCAAAATTAATATTGGTTTTGTCTAATTATGCATGAGCAGCTAGTTCATTGCCTACTGGCTAGATATTGGGTAATTAGTACTCTGTTCTCCACTTTCTTTCAAATAAAATGTGATTAAATTTCGGTTCAGGGCATTCTAGTGGTTGGTAATTTACTGAGATGTGCATGTGCATGTGTGTGCGTGTTTCAAGAACAGATCGACTGTCTTGTTGCGCTGCCATCGGACTTTATCACGGAATAGCATGCACAGCAACTCACTCTGTGTCAGCATTAATTCTTGCACACACTCTTTTAGACCGAATGAACTGCATTGGAATATAGGCGGATTTTTACATAGATATTGCTTCATTTTAAATCCAGAAATTCGGAGAACACAGCTGGGCCGCTCCCAATTGTCATCATCCATACATTTATACTGTAGATGTGCGGATCCACGGTGTGCACGATAACAAATCAGCTGTTGAGCAGCATGAGAATTGAGTTTGTGTCACTTTAGTGTCTTTAATACCTTCGCTGCTCAGTTCAGTACAGATGTGAGAGTCGCATTCGGTACTAACTCGCTTACTGAGTCATTTTTCAGACTCCGTCCTTAATATTCTCCTCCCTTAGCGTCTTTAGCCTCTCTAGTCCAGCGAGCGCTCTAATTTAAACTCCACAAGTACGAGTACTCTAGAGACAATCACAGCTACAAGACCACAATGCCAGTATTCGTTCGGAATTTTTGAGTAACTTAAAAAAAAAAAAAAATAAAAAAGAAAGTAGCAGGATTTAGGTTTTGAATTTTCAAGCTTTCACAATCCCCCCCCCCAAAAAAAAAACGTTTTACGGCACAGACTCAGAGACTGTATGAACATTCTTTTGTAAATGTGCCATAAAATTAAGATAACTGATCCAAAGAAAAGTAGTCAGCAAGACGAAAGAAATGTGCGCATGCTAATAATGAGAATCCTAATCACAAACCCGCCAGTACGTCCTTGACTCTAAACCTCAATATATAGAGGAGATTGATAAATGTGAAGATAGAACAGAGTCAAGAGTCAAAATCGGGCATGTTTTTTTTTTTCTTTTCCGAAATCAACACATACACACTTAATTTGATTAGTGAAACAACGCTAATTTCCATTAAAGCATGGGCTTTTGGTAATGGGACACTAACTGTAGTGTTCATTTCAACAAAAGAGCAGAATGTTGCGTGAAACAAGATTTGACTGTCAAAAAATTTATAATGAATGTAAAAAAATGAACAATTCAGGATTGTAAGCATTTCTATAGCTAATAATGCCGAATCTCATGTAATAGTAAACAAATAGGGTATTTTTGATCTTCTTTCGATTGAAAATAAAGGAACAAATAAAGGGGGCTAATTATTAATTCACTGTTCTGCTCACAGCTGCAAGACACAAAGTAGCAATTTTTCTGTAAAAAACAATCAAATGAAGACAAATGTTCTCTATATGCTTATGATGGTGAAAAAAAAAAAATTGTGATCTGTTTTGACGTTTCAGATGCACCTACCACGTAAGACAGTGAGGCGGGTGGTGGCGCTAATCTCTCCAACACTGTTGGAAGCCACACATTCATAAATGGCTTCATCCCGTGGAGTGCGCAATGGCTGGATTCTCAGGACAGAACCGGAGCCATCGTCAAACTCTATAACCTGCAGGGGTGAAAAATATTTTTAAAAAGATGGTAAGGATGTTATGTATGAAGTGTGTAAAAATTTCTGGACATTTACAGAATTTGTCGTTGCTGTGAATGCGGATGAATGTTTTCAACTGTAGTATACAGACCTCCAGTACAGATATTAGCTGTATTAATATTACATATTATTAATATATTAGTAGTGGACAGTCATGAAGTAAATGTAATTCGGCTCTTCTCTGTTCTGGCACAGAGGTGGTGGAATGAACTTCCCCTAGATGTCCGTACAGCAGAGTCCCTGAATATCTTCGAGCGACGATTGAAGACCTACCTCTTCCTGAAACATTTAAATTCGCACTTTCCAAGTTTGCTTTGTAGAATTCAAGAGTTATATTCATATTAAGTTTGTAATGTTGTTTACCAGTGTAGATTTAATCATTGCTAGAGACTCAAAGCACTTTTTTCACATATCTGTACTGAAGAATTTCCAATTTGGGGAGACTTTTACTTCAACTTCACTAAATTTCAAGTCAAATCTCATACTTTTTTTGACTACAATTTGCAAAATTCAGTTCGTTTTTATTTATTAGTGGATAAAAAGCCACCAATCAGTGTCGAGCGCGGGCATATTATATTGTATTTATATAATTATATAAGTAATATTTTACTTAGTGAATCTTAAGTACATGGTTTATGTACTTCGTCCACCACTAACGCTTAAAGATCCACTTATTACATTTATTATGTGATGATAAATGCAATAACTGTATCTTTTTTTTTAACAATGTCTCAGCATAAACATTGCAAAAGAACAGATTATACAATATGAAGACTACATTTAATGGGTTCACATTTGTACCACTGAGATTTCCTATGTTTTGTGACATTTCAATACAAATACAAAAAAGTGGAATAACTGACTTAGGATATTTACGTTATTTTAACAGAACAGTGATGTGAAAGAGAAAATGCAGGTCTGATGAACAGATGAGGCTTGAAACAAACGTATAGCAACATGGTGATGTTTGTAGCGCAGCTGTATTTGAAATCAGAATCTGGAATCAATTTTATAGTGTAAGTGCAAGTTCTCGATATAACAAAGACCCTTTAAAACTACCTATGACACGAAACGTGAAGGATAATCGCCGTACAACACATGCCATGGCAATGCTGTCTTGTTCTAGTTTCAGAAAAAAAAGAAAGAGCAATGACAGGAAGTCGCTGAGCTTCGGAAAGGAAACGACTTTCCTGCAGGAGGCAAAGTGGGTGATGGAATAGCTGGAGGATTCAGGATCCTGGTGCTGTTAGTCTATTTATCGTAGTGTGTTAGCATGCAACGCATACACCCATGGCAGTGCGATGAACTCTGATAAGATTAGATTTCTGTTGGTGTTAGACAGCAGCACCCGGCCAGGGCCATCCCCTTAAACGATAATACGCTGCAAATCGTCACTAGCAGAACGATGACAGTGAAAATGCCGCAGTGACACACACACACAAACACACACACACACACACACACACACACACACATTAATGGGAATCTTATCAGTGTCCTCGTGTGATGGGTTGCTTTATCATGTATAGCAGAAGCACAGATTAAAAGAAATAAATCAAAATGCTTTAGCCAAATAAGAGAGCCAAGGCGCATACTGCAGAGCGAAAAGAAATACATCTGAAAAGCAAGAAGAAGCAGTAGCCCATGAACCATTCGCAGTCTAACAGCCAAATGCAAAACCACTAGGGCTAGGCATCAAGGTCAAGGCTTAGAAAGTGCACTGATTTTTCTGTACCCTTCCCCAGATCTGTGCCTCGATACAACCCTGTCTCAGAGGTCTACAGACAATTCCTTGGACTTTATGGCTTGGTTTGTGCTCTGACATGCACTGTTAACTGTGGTGCTTACAGATGTGACAGGTGTATGCCTTTCCAAATCATTTCCAATCAACTTGAATTTACCACAGGTGGACTCCAAACAAGTTGTAGAAACAACTCAAGGATGATCAGGATGCACCTGAGCTCAATTTCGAGTGTCATGGCAAAGTTTTTTATTAATAAATTTGCCATAAGCTGTACATACTGGAATTACAGCTAGCATAGGGAACGACCTGGCATGTTTTCCAGTTGATTTTATGTTTTATTTCCAGTTTTTTAATGTTTAACACCCAGTACCTCAAATCTCTGGTTGCTCACTCTCTTCCCCTTCTTGTTCCAAACAATTTTGGGCCGTGGGTCACCCGTGGCCTGGCAAACGAAGGATGCGACGCCTCCTTGCACTCCCGTTTGGTCGCTGGGGATCCTTAAAAACTTTGGTGGTGCTGGAAAAGACAGACAAGAGATTATTAACAAAGTGAATGCACAAAAAGGTGATGAAAATATACCTAGAAGGTTCAAAAGATTTGACCTTACTGGCAGACATTGTTAAGTAAAACCCCATCAGGTTACATTCGATCCCAATGGCTCACCAGGTCAATTTGTATTTGGTCAAACAGGGTCACCACACATGCCTATGTTAATTAGCTTGTTGAAAGCTAACCTCACAGTTCATGTGTCAACACTGTCACAGCAACCTGAGAGCATGAACACCCACCCGCTAACATCACCTTTTTGTCACGCTTACTATTATTTCACAATGAAAAACTCAACTTGTAGGGACAAAAGATTCATTAATACATTTTGTGTGTAAAAAAAAAAAAACATTCTTGTGAATTAGCTAACACAACACCTTCCGTTATTACCATTTAAACAGAACCTTCATCAAGTATGCTAAAGTACTATTTAGCAACCTTTTTTCCTGTCACAGCTCCTAGCATGCTGTATTAGCACTCCCTGGTTAGCATTGCAGCATGCGTGTACATTAGGACTTAATGTATATGAAAGAAAATATTCCTGAAAAGGGAAAATAGATCTTTAAAAGCCATTGAATCACATAAAATTTTAATGCCAGTTCTTAGAACAGAGAGCCGTGTTAGCACGGTACTGCTTGTTGTAGCGCTTAGCGCAGTGGGACTTATTAGCCTTTGGCCTGCATGGTGTTGGAGTGAGTCATTTCCTGGTCACACGTTGCTCGTGTCTCTTTCTCTGCAGGGCCTGGAGATGCTCTTGTTCACTCCATGCTTCACTGATGCCAAAGCTAATTTCTACCAGGACTATATGGGAATAAGGAATAAGTGCTGTTCTGTGCCCAGTTATTTGGCCTTTGGAGCTGAATAAATAGGATTAAATAGATAAGAGGGCTGAGTTTCTTTCAGGACTTTTAAACCCTGTAATCCCAACACAACTTTAGTTTATATACGCACCAGTAAACCTGTGTTTAGGGCTGGTGTGCTATACACATATAGAACTGTACGGATCTTCTCATTTATTTATTTATTCACTCATATACTGTATATATGTATATATATATATATATATATATATATATATATATATATATATATATATATATATATATTTATTCTCATTAGTCCTTACAGGTTATAAAAAACAACCATTTGTTAAAGATTGTTGGTCAGAGATGGTCAAAGTTTATGGTGGTGATGTTTAATTGAGGATTGTAGTATATTGAAGTGATGGTGATATGAAACACTCAAAGTTCTTCTAGTAAAGTCTTTTTTTTTTCCTCAGCCATTTTGGGCAACGGTGTGTAAATCTGAGACCCATAAACTAAACCACATCAAGATGACCTTTCCAAAATACATTTCTTCAAGTTGTTCGAAGGTGAATGTTGGTGTTTAATGATAAATGCCAGTGTTTGACAGTGAATGTTGGTGTTTTGGTTAAATGACTTTGATTTATGGTAAATGTTGGTGTTTTTGGTAAATTACTGTGTTTGATTGTGAATGTTGGTGTTTTATGGTAAATGCATGTGTTTGATGATAAATGTTAGTGTTTGCTGGTAATGCCTGTGTCTGATTATGAATTATCAGAATTATTAGATGTTTTCATATTTTTTCTCTGAAATAAGTAAATATATAAATCCCTTAATCCCTTGTGTTTGATTCTAAATGTTGGTGTTTCATGGTAATGACTGTGTCTGATGGTGAATGTTGGTGTTTGATGGTAATGACTGTGTTTGATTGTGAATGTTGTTGTTTAATGGTAATGACTGTGTCTGATGGTGAATGTTGGTGTTTGATGGTAATGACTGTGTTTGATGGTGAATGTTGTTTCATGGTAATGACTGTGTTTGATGGTTAATGTTAGTGTTTAATGGTAATGACTGTGTTTGATGGTGAATGTTGGTGTTTAATGGTAATGACTGTGTTTGATGGTGAATGTTCGTGTTTGACAGTAGTGCCTGTGTTTGATGTTAAATGTTGTTGTTTCATGGTGATGACTGTGTTTGATGGTTAATGTTGGTGTTTAACTGTAACGACTGTGTTTGATGGTGAATGTTGGTGTTTGATGGTAGTGCATGTGTTTGGTGGTGAATGTTAGTGTTTGATTATGATTATGAAATATCAGAATTATTAGATGTTTTTATATTTTTTCTGAACTGAGTAAAAATATAAACCCCTTAATATCTGCTCACTGAAAACTAGAGAAAGAAATCATACTTAATTAGAACCCAAGTAAGTGGACATTGCAAGCGGATCAGTGGAAGTTAGTTAACATACTCTGAATATCAACGTGGGAAACTGGTGTGTTTGTAGCTATTACCATTTGCACTTTCTAAGCTCCAGAAACTAAAATCGGTCCTTCAGAAAGGGGAGTGAAGTATGTGTACATGCAGGAGTGGTATGCTAAAAATGCAGGAAGACTACAAGCAGAAAGGCAGAGAGACACAGCCAGGGAAAGGGAGTGTGAGTAAAAGGGAGAAATGTAAACAGCAGATTAATCTCCTCTTTCACCTGAAAAAATTCGGAGCTCTGATCCTGTCTTTCAATTGGCTGTCAAGTGTGTGTGTGTATGTGTGTTTCTGAAGACAGTAAATGAACCTGGCAGGCCTGGTAAGTGGTGAAGGAGGACACAATCTACCACTAGAGGAAGTCAGAGAGAGAGAAAATAGGTAGCTGAGCCTCAAGTAGGTAATACACACACACAACACACACAACAGGTGAGCTTCCACATTCTAATATGTCACGGACCAAGGTTGTACCACACTGATTGCCTCAGACATGAGCGTGTGTGTGTGTGTGTGTATGAGTGCAAGCGTGTGTGTTTTGACTCCTCATCCCCGCCGTGTCGCTGTCTGAACGGGATGATGGGTAATTGATATGCTGCGGGTTTGTTTGCTCAGGAGCGACTCGGCTGCAGTCGCGCACGCACCGCCGTCGGCCATGAAAAATCGCACAATGGGAGATGATTGAGGCGTGACTGCGGGAAAATGGTGTTTTCATAGAGCAGTGGCAGCCATTTTCAACTAGCACCATCAATCAGAGAAACACAAACACTGCACACATTAACAATAGCACCCAATTACATAGAGCATGATGGTATGGTGTTTACTTATCTTTTCTTTCCAAAATCTCATGTAATAGTGCTCGAATGATAAATATATACTTTTTTTTCCCCCTCACATGCCGGTTTGTGTGAATAGATAAATGATACATCAAGGCTTCTTCTAAAAACGAGTATATATTGTGTAGTCTGTGTGGTAGAACTAACACAACAATAACATAAAAAAATAGACTGGATCTGAGAGGGTCCATTCAACACACAGAGCTTTCTTCTTAAATGATTGAAGAAGCATGATGTGAAGGAATCACTATGGGGAAAATCTTGTTATGTGTGTTCTTTAAGTTTTTTTTCCAGCAAGGAACATGTCAGGGTTTGACTGGTGTCGACAGATGTGTTGAAGGTCAAAGTGTAGTGCTAGGATGTAGGTTAGCATATACTGTATGTGGTGTGTTCAGAGGCATCCCATAGCTTGGGTCTATATTTAGATTGGTGTGTCACTACAGCAACCGGGGATTAACACGGAATCATGGGAATTTACTGGCTACTTTCCTCTTGTGTAATCAATCTTAAATATGAAATACTGTTCCTGATATTCCTAAATAACTTCTATATTCCACTTTGTTGTGTCACTCAAATGGCAACAGCTCTTTAAACTATTAGAGGGGGATATGCAGCACTATATATACTATATTATAGTATGTTATGTTCAATTAAATGCAAATATTTTATAGAGTATCAATGCAATTTGATTTCATTAGTGCATCTGCAATGCATTACTTCAGAAGTGAGTGTTAAAAAAGACATATAAATACAACTAAAGTTATTTAATTCAATATTGAATGGATATACGGTGCCACCCAGATTAGTGATAGGAAGATCGGATCATTTTAGTTACTTGGTCAAATAAATAAATTATAAATACACAAATCTTTTTTTCCCTAATGTCATTTAGTTTATTTTGATCGAAAATAAAAGGAAATAAATGCAAAACAAAATTGCTTGTAATTCTTTTTCTTAATGCAGTTTATTATTATTGAAATTTGTGATTAATTTTTAAACAGTTTACATTTTTTATAAACAATTTAAAATAAAATGCCTGCTTGTTGAAATAATATATAAAATAATATTTTTAAATATTTTATACAAATGGAGTAAATCTAATAAATGCAATACTTTTTTTTATTATATTGATTAAATTGTGTAACTTGCAGTCCGCCTTTTTTTATACGTTCCTGAGGAAACTCAGATGGTAACATATGTTCGTATAACGTGTATTGAACAAAATGCCTTGTACTGGAAAATGTTGGTGCGAATACATATATTTGTTTGTGAAAATAATGATGAGTGCAGTAAAGTGTGATTTATTTCAGAATATTCAATGCAAATTCACATTTTGGTAAATCGGTAATTTTGTGTAGCTATTGCTAATGTTTGTTGGAATATACTAGCAATCGAATTTTCAAACTTTCCAATGATATAAATACATTATTTTCCTCTCTCTCTCTCTCTCTCTCTCTCTCTCTCTCTCTCTCTCTCTCTCTCCCTCTTTCTCTCTCTCTCACACACACTTGTTCTTTCAATACTACTCTTCTATCTCTGTATCTCTCTGTACTTCAAAGAATATTTGTCTCTGCGTGTAAATTTGTCCAATTCTCGCAGGAGTCTTTCTTGACACTGAACAGAAATCTGTACAACATCTACCCACAGCTGAATGGCTCAGATCAAAGATCAGAGTTAAATCTGCACTCACAGGATTGTGGGTAAGGCGCAAATCACTACTTCAAAGCTTATTGACATGACGAGAAGACGGAAATCGTTTTTTGCTAGATTTAACGTGGTAATGCGGAGACGTATTTTATAGTGTGTGTATGTGTGTTTGTATGTGTGAAGGTTGTCTGTCCAATCTGTAATCCTTCCTAGCTGGGGTGACTTTAATCCACCTGGAGTAATTCGCAGACTAGCGGCATTAATCCGTGTCTAAGCCTGCGCCCACCTCTAAATGAAAAGTGGAAAAATAAAGTCTGGGGCTGTTGATGAGTACGTAATCATTAAAACACACACAACAAAAATACGGATATACTTTCAACTTTTCCAGTCACTCGGTCACTCTTACTCTTGTTTGCTCGGCGTCTGAACCCCTTTCGCTCGTGTCCCTGTTTCCGAGAGATTATCCGAGTCCCAATTCCATCCGATAATCTGGAAAATCTCTTGAAGAATTACGGGATCCTATTAGCAGACGTGACTTTGCCCTGCAGAGAATTCGACTTGTCCACCTACTTCACTTCCAACGGCTGCTCACTGACTCTGTTTGTGTTTTTCTAATTAAGTTTTCGCTTTAAGCTGCCTGACTCGGTGTACAGCGAGTGTTTATTATAGCTTTATCATATGATGCCTCCCTGAAGAAGCCCACAGGGAACAAGCAAAGTAGATTATGGTTTGGATGCATCGAGCAGATCGGTATACATGATTTCATTTTACCTTCAATTTAGTATGCTTCCTGCTAAAACCCGTCCACTGCTGTTTTTCTGGAATGATCTTTTTTCGCTTTACAACTTTAGCATTTGATTTGATTTTTGACAGGGCAAAACTGTCGAATGACTACAAGACGTAAGAAAATCTTTTAATATTCATTTACATTTTCCACATTTTCCGAGTGTAGTGTTAGTTCTTTCGTAACTGAATGTTGAATGCTAGTCCAATGTTAACTAGCTTGCATTACCGGGAACAAGCTCATGGTGTGAAGATTCTAAGAGAACAGTAATTCTAAGAAGGTCTGAGATGAAAAAGCACTAACTAACTAGCCTACACTTAAGTACTCAATTCTGTGGAAGATTCAGGTTTGAGAATGATTGTATAAATAAATGAGTTGTATAAATAAATATCATTCATCCTCCAAGAAATGTGTCTGTCTTGACTTGGGACTTTACCAATAAACCTGTGGATTACTTTCAATGCAACTGGAACAATGTCTTTCCAGCTGGAGTGATCTGGTAAATATATCATATGAGGGTCTTTCGAAAACCTTTACCACACATTTGGAGGCACAGAATTGTATAGGATGCCTTTAGATATGGTAGCATGACATTTTCTCTTCACTTCAACTCACTGACCCTAATTGCCAATTGGAACATCCTTCACAGTTCAAAATGGCTGCCATAAAAATATTTTGTTTCTAGTTTCTGTCTTTGGTGTTGGAATTTATTTATAGGTAGTCGCTTTGTGACCAAACTTGGCAGTTAACACGCTGTTGCTACAGAGATAATGACATCTAAGTTAAGCTACTCATTTACTGAGCACTCTGTAGCTACAATCGGAGATTATTTTGAACAAAAATACTGGGACACCTTCGTTTTCCGGCCATAGGAGGTTCTTTCGCAAACTCTTACAATAAGTTTAGAGGACACAATAGTTTTGGACATCTTTGGCTGTGGTAGCATTACATTTTCCCTTCACTTGAACTAGGTGACCTAAACTTATGCTTTATGTGTGATTGAGTGGAAGATCTTGAGTGTCCTGCACTTGAGCTCTGACCTCAACCCCACTGAACACCTTTGGCATGAACTGGAACGCTGACTGCACCCCAGGCCTCCATACCTCACCTACATCAGTACCTGACTTTACTAACACCTTTGTGTAGGAATGATCACAAATCTCCACAAACACACACTAAAAATCTAGTGGAACATCTTCCCAGAAGAGTGGAGGTTATTATAACAGTAAATGGGGACTAAATGGTGAATGGGCTGTTCAAAAAGCACAGGAATCGTATGGTCCGTAAAGTGTCCATAAAGTGTATTTAATATTTTATATCTAATAATATATATTTGTATACAATTATAATTGCGTTTTCATTAAAATTTTTGATCTCGTCTTAAGTTCAGCCGGTTAGTTCCTGTAACGTCTCATCGTTCAGACGTTTTTTTGTGTCTTTTTTCTCTCAGAAAAAAAAAAGCTTCTGTCTGCTCTTTCTTTCTCTTTTTCTTCCCTCAGATCCAATTTCATCTTCATGAAAGCATTTACTTCCCGTGTGACGAAAGGAGGACTATAATTAATCTGAACATCGCAGAACTCGGCAGTCTCGCACGCTTCGGTTTGGAAAGAGCATTTTAAAGACGACTCCGCTGACGAAGCGCACAGGCCACGCCTACTTTACCGCTGCTGGCTGCCATATGCAAATGGTATAGAGGGAAGAACAAACAGGCATTTGACGCTCTTAACGCTGAAGAGTGACCTCCGAAAGGAAACGCTAATTGCTCATTCAGCGAGGAAGCGTCAGGCTCGTCAGGCTCGCACGAAGCTTGTCTTCACCCAAACGCTCCATTGTGACGTAAGGAGGCTGGAAGAGGCAGCACGGCCTTGAAAGACTCTTAATTAGCACACGAGGCAATTAGCATCATTTCACTCACGAGTTTCCCAATCAGGAAACTTCACCGCCATCAATATTCCTAACGCCTGCCACATCCATTCCCAATCAATCCCACTCTTCTCTGTCCTTCTTTGCCATTATCAAATCCCTCCGTCGTTCTCACCTTCTGCCCCTCATCTCTTCTTTTCTATCTATTTCCCCTTATATTGCTTCCGAATATTTTTTTGCCATTTCATCGCTTCTCTTCTAGTCTATTCTCTCTATTTTCTGTCTTCTTTTCCTTTCCCTCTTGATCCATTCTCTTTCGTATCATTCTCGATTGCTGTAGTAACTTTTGTTTTTAATTTTCTCCTTTTTTCTTCCCCTTTTCACTTTTCTTTTCTCTATATATACCCCCCCATTTTAATTTTTTCCCCTTTAATATATAGACAATTTTTCATTTATTCCTCTTAATTCCCACACTCTTATCTTTACATCTTACATCAGTATTATTATCATCTCTTATGAAGGTGTCTCATATATATATATATATATATAAACTTGGATATATTTTAGAGTAGTCAGTGTGCAGCTTGTATAGCAGTACAAAATTACTGTCCTCTAAAAAGATCTCAACATACAGCCATTATTGTCAAAATAACTGGCAACAAAAGTAAGTACACCCCAAGTGATAACAGCTATACGTC